>NW_028318443.1:1410000-1710000 GCF_062004578.1 Staurois parvus
TAGCAATTATTTTACAGGGTAGGTTGCCACATCTCTCCCCAACCCCCACCATGCAGGAGATCCCACATGGCCAGGGATGAAACTAGGCAAATTTTTAGACAAGAGCCAATTAACCTACCAGCATGTCTTTGGATGGAAACCCACACAAACACAGGGAGAACATGCAAACTCCATGCAGAAGGAACCATGGTTGGGAATCGAACCCATGACCCAGTTACTGCAATTCAGACATGCTAACCACTAAGCCACTGTGCCGCCCACTCAACATTCTAAAACCCCATTATGTCCAATGGCGCATGTTCACACTTGAGGGTTCTGCCACCTGTAGCAAAATGCCTGTCGCTCAAAAAAGTACCTGTTTTACTTTACAGGCAGATCTGAGCAATTTGTCCCCATGGACTTGAATTGAAAACACCTAAACACTTGGAATGGGTTTTTTCAAGCATTTTGTTTGAGTGTTTTTTTCAGGCATTTTCAGCTACACCATCAAGCAGCCAGCAGCCTCTCTCAGATCCCACCTGGTCCCACGTGTGTCCTTTCTTCCATCCCTTCTTACGGGATAGAAAAATGCTGCTGCCCCCCTGAAAAAATGCCACCCTAGGCAAATGCCTTTTTTGCATTGTGGTAAATACACCCCTGCCTGATCTAACATTGTTGGAAATGTAGTATAGCGAGCCCCATAGCACAAAGCAATGATGAACAGTTTATATACTGTACATGGCAATACTTTGCTGGTAAGCGGCAGTGCTGCTCAATGCCAGATCTAATATGCTGTGATTGCAAACCTCATAGAATACACCCCAAAGCACAAAGCAAAGAGCAGGAAGAGCAGTTTACATGACAGTTAGAAAGTACTAGTGCCTGCCTGACAGGCCTTCTTGTATAAAGTACTAATACTGTATCTCATAAAGGCTGTAGAAAATGTCCCATGCAGCAGTAGAAATCACTTTCCGCCCCCCACAAATGTCCTCCCCAGATGTCCTCCCCAAACGTCCTCCCCAGATGTCCTCCCCAGATGTCCTCCCCAAACGTCCTCCCCAGATGTCCTCCCCAGATATCCTCCCCAGATGTCCTCCCCAAATATCCTCCCCAGATGTCCTCCCTAGATGTCCTCCCCAAATATCCTCCCCAGATGTCCTCCCCAGATGTCCTCCCCAAATATCCTCCCCAGATGTCCTCCCCAAATGTCCTCCCCCGATGTCCTCCCCAGATGTCCTCCCCAAATATCCTCCCCAGATGTCCTCCCCAAATATCCTCCCCAAATATCCTCCCCAGATGTCCTCCCAAATGTCCTCCCCAGATGTCCTCCCCAAATATCCTCCCCAGATGTCCTCCCTAGATGTCCTCCCCAAATATCCTCCCCAGATGTCCTCCCCAAATGTCCTCCCCAGATGTCCTTCCCAAATGTCCTCCCCAAATGTCCTCTCTATCTTCTCAGCACAACGCTGGTCAAACTGGCGGCCCTCCAGCTGTTGCCAAACTACAAGTCCCATCATGCCTCTACCTTTGGGAGTCATGCTTGTAACTGTCAATCTTGCAATGCCTCATGGGACTTGTAGTTTGGCAACAGCTGCAGGGCCGCCAGTTTGACACCCATGAGCTGCATGGGTGCATGTTGTGTGCGCTGTGGAAGACCAGATATAGTGAATGTAGGGTCCGGGGAGAGCAGATATAGTGAATGCAGGGTCCGGGGAGACCAGATATAGTGAATGCAGGGTCCGGGAAGACAAGATATAGTGAATGCAGGGTCCGGGGAGAGTGGATATAGTGAATGCAGGGTCCAGGGGATCAGATATAGTGAATGCAGGTTCCGGGGGAACCAGATATAGTGAATGCAGGGTACGGGGGAGAGCGGATATAGTGAATGCCGGGTCCGGGGAGAGTGGATATAGTGAATGCAGGGTCCGGAGAGAGGAGATATAGTGAATGTGGGGTCTGGGGAGAGCGGAGATAGTGAATGCAGGGTCCGGGGAGACCAGATATAGTGAATGCAGG
Organism: Staurois parvus; assembly: GCF_062004578.1. NCBI lineage: Eukaryota > Metazoa > Chordata > Amphibia > Anura > Ranidae > Staurois > Staurois parvus. The sequence continues at coordinate 1,411,996 of NW_028318443.1, forward strand.
GTCCGAGGAGACCAGATATAGTGAATGCGGGGTCCGGGGAGAGCGGATATAGTGAATGCGGGGTCCGGGGAGAGCAGATATAGTGAATGCAGGGTCCGGGGAGAGCGGATATAGTGAATGCAGGGTCTGAGGAGACCAGATATAGTGAATGCAGGGCCCAGGGAGAGCAGATATAGTGAATGCAGGGTCCGAGGAGACCGGATATAGTGAATGCAGGGTCCGGGGAGAGCGGATATAGTGAATGCAGGGTCCAGGGGAGAGCAGATATAGTGAATGCAGGGTCCAGGGGAGAGCGGATATAGTGAATGCAGGGTCCGGGGAGACTGGATATAGTGATTGCAGGGTCTGGGGAGAGCGGATATAGTGAATGCAGGGTCCGGGGAGAGCGGATATAGTGAATGCAGGGTCCAGGGGAGAGCGGATATAGTGAATGCAGGGTCCAGGGGAGAGCAGATATAGTGAATTCAGGGTCCGGGGAGAACAGATATAGTGAATGCAGGGTCCAGGGAGACCAGATATAGTGAATGCTGGGTCCGGGGAGACCGGATATAGTGAATGCATGGTCCGGGGAGAGCGGATATAGTGAATGCAGGGTCCGGGGAGAGTGGATATAGTAAATGCAAGGTCCGGGGAGACCAGATATAGTGAATGCGGGGCCCGGGGAGAGCAGATATAGTGAATGCGGGGGTCCTGGGTTTAGGAACACTTTAAGCCTGTCCTATTATAATTTGAAATTTTCTGTCACACCAAAATATGTTCAAATAGAGGTCATGGCAGAAAATGTCAAATCAGAGCACGGCATGTCTGTTGATTCAGGATCCCAATAAAAGCCGAGTTAGTCTCTTACTTACAGTACCATGTTAGTGAGTTCCTCGCTCTTTACAGAGAGAATCATTGAAGTTCCTCCCAGCTATAGCAGTCTTATAAACCTTCTGCATCACGCAGGATTGCACAGTGGACCAGTAATAATAATGTCCCTCTGCTCCACTAATGTGATAATAGGTGTCCTGGTTGGAGCAGATCTGGGGACAGTTGTCCTCTGGGATGATCTATTACCAGAATGATGGAAGTCCCAGTGGTAGATAAACATACATGTAACATCTGTGTACATTTCGTTAACAGTAACTCCATGTATCTTTCCTTGATGACCAATACACCGGGCCACTTACATCCCGATGGGGATAGCAGTTGCCAAAGAGTTGTGTAGCACTCACCCCAAAAGAGCCACTGTTTTCTCAGGTCTCCTGCTTTCATCTATCCAAGCCACAGCATGCCCTCTTACACACCTGAGCTGAATGGGGCCTATTTATTGCAGATATTTACAGTGCCCCAATAGCAGTAATTGCACAACAAATGAGTGAAAAAAAATACAAATAAAATATACAATTGGTAACAAAAACAAGTGGAACAGAGAGTAACCCCTAAACTCTATGCAAGGAACCTCTACTGAACTGCTACAGTCTGAGTGTTGAAGCTATGGGGCAATCCTACGGATTAATCCTGCATGAAGGGGAGTAATGTTATAATAATAGTCCAGCAGTCTATATTAAACCTTTTTCCTCAATGGTCAGCATGTTGGAGCAAAAATCCGGCATTGGAGCACTCTGGATTAAGTTCCTTCAAACCTGGGTGAAGGTGTCTGCACTATGACCCACATGGACAATGCTGGTCCTCTTTATCTGGGTGTAATGGGGTTGGCCAGTGGCTTCTCACAAACTCCTGACTGCTGATCTCTCTTTGTTCCCCATCAGCAGCTCAACAAAGTCAACAACCACAGCATTTTCTCCAACAATTGGTAGTGAGCTCAGTGATCTCCATCCCAAATGTGGAGGTGAGCATTCTGCCAGCAACCAGATGTCTTTCCTTTTTCCTCCCCATAGAGCTCCAGTGAACCAGGGAAATGTAGTTCATCCCCTCAGTCCACTAAACAGGCTTAGTCTGTATGGAAATATCTCTCCCACAATGCTCAGTTACTCCCGGGATCCACAGCAGTCCACATCATTTTGCTTTTAATAACCATACACTATATGTAAGTTGGGTAGTTTGGCTTCAGATATGGGGGGTCAACACTGGGAGCAGTGAAGAGACCTGAACAGTCCAGCAGTTCCCTAACAAGTAAATGCTACACATTCAATACTGGAGGGCCAGGGGCAGACTGACCATTTGGAAACTCGGGTACTGCCCAAGGGCCCGAGGTCAGTAGGGGACCCCATGAGATGCCCCTGGTACCTTTTTCATAAGCTTTTTTGAGTTTGGGCAAGGACACAGGGGCCCCATGATCCCCTATTGCCCTGGGGTCCCATGATTTGTCAGTTCGCCCCTGACCAGGGCTAATAATGAATGTTTATCTACCTAGTTAAGACACAGCCCGGTGTTCTATCCCCACCCTACTGCATCCTAAACTGAATCAAGGACTTTAATTTAGTAACGCTTTTAAAACCATAAAACACGTTTGCTAATTTCTTCAAATGTCTGTTCTTATGTCCCTAAAAATTACTTTCAAGGCTTATCAGTTTTTGCGATGCCGCTGTAAGTACCTTATTGACTCTCCAGGAACCATTCCCCGGCTATAGGAACATTTTTTTTTTTGCATTGAATGTAGTTCATTTATGTGATTAAAGCTAGTGCAGGGGCAGCAATGGTTTCTACAAGCTCTCACCTTATACGCCACTCAAAAAAATTAACACTTTGAAAACCCATCAGATCTCAATGGGTAAAAATCTCCTGCTGGATCTCTATACTGACATGGATGGGGTAATGTGTTAGGAACGTAAGGATGCCCCATCATTTGATGGAAATGAAAATTATCAAACTACAGAGGAATGAATTCAAAGACACCCCGAAAATCAAAGTGAAAAAATGATGCAGCAGGTGAGTCCATTTGGCTGAAATTTAATTGCAGCAACTCAGAATGGTCCTCAGTAGTTTGTATGGTCCCCACGTGCTTGTATGCATGCCTGACAACATTGGGGCATGCTCCTAATGAGAGGACAGATAGTGTCCTGGGGGATTTCCTCCCAGATCTGGACTAGGGCATCACTGAGCTCCTGGACAATCTGAGTTGCAACCTGGTGGCATTGGATGGACCGAAACATGATATCCCAGAGGTGTTCTTTTGGCTTTAGATCAGGCAAGCGTGGGGGCCATTCAATGGTATCAGTTTCCTCCTCCTCCCGGAACTCCCTGCATACTCTCACCACATGAGGCTGGTCATTGTAGTGCACCAGGGGGAACCCAGGAACCACTGCACCAGCGTAGGGTCTGACAATGGGTCCAAGGATTTCATCCCGATATCTAATTGCAGTCAGGGTGCCATTGTCTAGCCTGTAGAGGTCTGTGCGTCCCTCCATGGATATGCCTCTCCAGACCATCACTGACCCACCACCAAAACGGTCATGGTGAACCATGTTACAGGCAGCATAACGCTCTCCACGGCTTCTCCAGACCCTTTCACGTCTGTCACATGTGCTCAGGGTGAACCTGCTCTCATCTGTGAAAAGCACATAGTGCCAGTGGCGGACCTACCAATTCTGGTGGTCAATGGTAAATGCCAATTGAGCTCTATGGTGCCGGACAGTGAGCACAGGGCCCACTAGAGAATGTCAGGCCCTAGGGCACCCTCATGAAGTCAATTTCTGATTGTTTGGTCAGAGGCATCCACACCAGTGGCCTGCTGGGGGTCATTTTGTAGGGCTCTGGCAGGGCTCATTCTCTTCCTCCTTGCACAAAGGAGCAGATAGCGGTCCTGCTGATGGTTTAAGGACCTTCTACGGCCCCGTCCATCTCTCCCAGAGTAACTGCCTGTCTCCTGAAATCTCATCCATGCTCTTGAGACTGTGCTGGGAGACACAGCAAACCTTCTGGCAATGGTACGTATTGATGTGCCATCCTGGAGGAGTTGGACTGCATGTGCAACCTCTGTAGGGTCCAGGCAGGGCTTGACTGACAACTCATGGGGCCCCCTGGACAATAGGGGATCATGGGGCCCCTGTGTTCTCGCTCACACTCAAACCACACCCAAAAAAGCCTTTGATAGGTATCAGGGGCATCTCATGGGGCCCCCTACTGACCCTGGGCCGTGCTCGAATGGTCAGTCTGCCCCTGGGTCCAGGTATCGCCTCATGCTACCAGTAGTAAAACTGACTCTAGCCAAATGAAAAACTAGTGAAAATCAGTCAGAAAAGATGAGTAGGGAAAAAAATTTCAGTGGCCTTCACCTGTAAAACCATTCCTGTTTTGGAGGTTGCCTCATTGTTGCCCTTCTAGTGCCCCTGTTGTTAGTTTCATTAACACCAAAGCAGCTGAAAGTGAGTAACATCCTCCGCTGATACTTACCTGACCAGACCAATATCCCAGGAGTTTAACTGACTTGATGCTAGACTCTGATTAAAAAGTAGTCCTTTAATTTTTTGAGCAGTGTATTTTCCACTCATTAGCAGTGGTGTATTCTGGTTTTGTGCTGCCCTAGGCAACAAAAATATTGGAGGCCCCCCCTGCCCTGGGGGAGAGAGCCTGACACCGACCAATACCACCCCTCCCTTACACCACCATGGAGAGAGCCTGACATTGACCAACACCTCTGCCACCCCCCACCCGAGAGAGCCTTCCACTAACATACAACCCCTCACTCACCTTCACAGCTCCGGACATCCCTGGGAACAAGAGTCGGGCTCTGCATACACCATCAAGCAGTCTGCATCCTCTCTCAGATTCCACCTGGTCCCCATGCCGCATGTGTCCCTTCTTCCGGGGGCAGTGCTGCCCCCCTGAAAAATGCCTCCCTAGGCAGATGGCTTGTTTGCCTTGTGGTAAATACACCCCTGCTCATTAGGGTAAGGCTACCTGGCTTAATGAGCAACACATCCATTTTCATAAACCTAGGATCCAGCATCCTTGGTTAGTAGATTTAAAAGTGTTGTTCCTAAATGATTTCATGCTCCTAGGGGATTGAAACTTTTGTAATGATGTCTGACAAGGTGGAATGGTGGTTGGATTCTCCTGCTTGCACGCAAGTCTTAATTTAAAGCTCTAAGCTCTTCACCCCCTCTCTCAGTTGGAGTTCCCCCCAATCATTTAAATAAATCTGTATACATACCTATTTTCCAGGTATCTTCAGTTTGGTCAAGTTATGTCACAGGTCTTCATCCTCTTTTTCCTCTGGCAGTTGACAGATCATAAAAAGAGCAGAGAGCAACAGTATGTAATGGCGGGGCTCCTCTCTCTAGAGCATTCCTCTGAGAGTCCAGAGTGGGCTCAGGGTAATTGGGTTGATTGATACTGGACCTCACTGAACCTGGAAAAGGACAAGAGCAGGACTAGGTGACTGGTTCAGTGTGTGGACAACAGGGCCGGACATAGTGGCATTAAGCAACTGAAGCAACTGCTAGCGATTTTAGGATTTCACCTTCACAATGATACTGCTCAGTCTAGATAGACCTCAAACTGAATTCTTTACAAGCTGGAACTTAGCATAACCAAAAGCACTAAACTTTTATTGAAACTAAATCAAAAACATTTAGTTTTGGATGACTGACAAAAGTTTTTATGTAAAAAATATCAAATAAAAACAAATACACCATAACAATGTACACAAGTGAAAAGACACAGAAAATATATTTTGTTGTCTTTTATATATAGCCTGCACGTTTATTTTTTTTTAATTTGAGAATTTAGTTCCACTTACAGTATGTTGCTAAACTTTATCTATAAAACCTATCAATTATTGAGGCTCACCTAATTAATAACCTTCACCAGACCATGAAAGATCCACTGGCTCCCGGTCACAATTGTTTTTCCTTAAGTTGACCCATTAAAGTCATAAAATACCGAGTGTGACCCATTCATGCCATATAAGGTCGAGTATGACCAGTTCACACCATTAAAGATTAAATGTGACTCATTCCAACTATAAAAGCTTAAGTGCGACCTATTCAAGCCATGAAAGGTTGTGTGTGAGCCATTCAAGCCATAAAAGGTTGTGTGTGTCCCATTCCAACCATAAAAGTTTGTTTGTGACCAATTCCAACCATAGAAGGTTGTGTGTGACCCATTCAGGCCATGAAAGGTTGAGTGTGACCCATTCCAAACATAAAAGGTTGAGTGTGACCTATTCAAGCCATGAAAGGTTTAGTGTGAGCCACTCAAGCCATACAAAGGTTCTGTGTGACCCATTCCAACCATAAAAGGTTGAGTCCAAACTAGTCAAGCAATGAAAGTTTGTGTGTGACCCATTCCAATTATAAAAGATTGAGTTTGACCTGTTCAAGCCATGAAAGGCTTAATGTGACCCATTTAAGCCATAAAAGGTTGAGTGTGACCGTTTCAAGCCATAAAAGGTTGTGTGTGAGCCATTCAAGCCATGAAAGGTTAAGTGTGACCCATTCCATCCATAAAAGGTTGTGTGTGACCCATTCCATCCATAAAAGGTTGTGTGGGATCCATTCCAACCATAAAAGGCTGAGATGCGACCTATTCAAGCCATGAAAGGTTGTGTGTGACCCATTCCAATCATAAAAGGTTGAGTGTAACCCATTCAAGCCATGAAAGGTTGTGTGTGACCCATTCCAACCATAAACGGTTGAGTGTGACCCATTCAAGCCATAAAAGGTTGTGTTTGACCCATTCGCACCATAAAAGGTTGAGAGCACAAATATTTTTTGAAGAAAAATTCGATTTTTGAGGCACCACCAACAAATTTATACAGTATATAAAACTGAGTTTGTGATGTATCCAAATATTAAAAATGGTTTAAGATCCCATATTATAAAAACAAATAAAGATGTCTATGATAGTCTCATTGGACTTTGCAGTAACAACCTTCCTACTGTAGCAACCCATATATCACTGCTCAGCTACTCTTTTGTATATGGCTATGATATTATTCACAAGCATTATACTGCATGATATAAATATATATACTGTATATATATATACACAGTGCTCAGCATAAATGAGTACCCTCCTTTTGGAAATTAGGATTTTAATCAATATTTCAATGAACACAAAAACAATTTCCAAAAATTTGACAAACTTTTTTTATAGAACATTTGTTTGGCTCATTACATGAAGGTAAGGTTAATAATATAACTTAGATTACAAAATCTTCAAATTAGTTGATGCAAAAATGAATCCACCTCACAACAAAAACTCCTCCATCTAGTATTTTGTATGACCTCCATGATTTGTAAGGACAGCACCAAGTCTTCTAGGTATGGAATGAACAAGTTGGTGACATGTTGCAACATCTATCTTTTTCCACTCTTCAAGAACGACCTCTTTTAGAGCCTGGATGCTGGATGGAGAGTGTTGCTCAACTTGTCTCTTCAGAATTTCCCATAGGTGTTCGATTGGGTTCAGATCAGGAGACATACTTGGCCACTGAATCACTTTCCCCCAGTTCTTCTTCAGAAATGCACTGGACTTAGATGTGTGTTTTGGATCACTGTCATGTTGGAAAAGTGCACGACAACCAAGGGCATGGAGCAATGGTAGCATCTTCTTTTTCAATATAGAGCAGTACATCTGTGAATTCATGATACCATCAATGAAATGCAGCTCCCCGACACCAGCAGCACTCATGGAGCCCCACAGAAGGACACTGCCACCACCATGTCTCACTGCAGGCACCATGCATTTTACTTTGCACACCTCACCTTTGTGACGCCATACAGTTTGGAAGCCATCAGTTCCAAAAACATTTATCTTGGTCTCATCACTCCAGAGTACAGAGTCCCAGTAGTCTTCTTGTTTTTCAGCATGGGCCCTGGCAAATTTTAGGTGGGCTTTTTTGTGCATAGGCTTTAGGAGAGGCTTCCTTCATGGACGACACCCATGCATGCCATTCTTCTGCAGTGTACGCCATATGGTGTCGCGGGAAACAATCACCCCAGTTTGGCTTTCTACTTCTTTAGCTAACTGCAGTGAACTTGCATGGTGATTTTCTTCTACCCTTCTCATCAGAAGATGCTCCTGTCGAGGTGTTAACTTCCGTGGACGGTCTGGACGTCTCTGTGAGATGGTTGCAGTTCCATCTTTGTTAAATTTTTGTATCACTTTTCCTACAGTATTCTGACTAATAAGTAAAGCTGTGCTGATCTTCTTGTACCCTTCACCTTTCTTGTGTGAACAAATTATTTTCTTTCTCAGGCCTTGTGACATTTCTCTTCCATGTGTTGCCATTGAAGACAGCATGAAATGGGAGGGGTTTTCTTTGTTAAGTAACGCCCTATTAAAATTATCTGTCTGCTGGACATCTGCTTAATGAATAATTAGACTCGCCTGTAGTTGAATTCTTGTTAATTAGGATTTTGTTGTCTAACATTTAGCTTTGCTCCTAAGACTTTCATTGGAGTATATTCATTTTTGCAACATGGTCTTGAATGAATTTGTTAGGAAAAATAATTTTTTGTGTGTGCAAATTAACAAATCTTGTTTACAATCAATGGCCGGCATTTGTGGGAGGATTTTGCAGTATAGTGTCCCATAGAAAATGCTTATTCTGAAAGGAAAGTGAAGGTTTACTGACAAATCTGATGGGGTGTACTCACTTATGCTGAGCAGTGTGTGTGTGTGTATATATATATATATATAATATTGATTTATTTTTATTTTTTATAATGTGAATGTTCGCCAGGTTGAATATTTAAGCTTTATCATTCACAAGATGATACCTGCGTTATCTATTGTAGGATATTGAGTTATTAAGTGTCCCCGTGCAGCAAAATCCACATGGGCCTTGGTAATTATTCAGGACAAACCAAGGTAACCACCATGGACTGTAGTCAGGAGAGGGAGGGGGTGATATTGTTTACCTGTATGAATCTTATATAAAGGGCAGGTGGTGTATGCAGTACAGGGGAGACGGACAGAATGAAGTAGGTGCATAGGAATCTAAGAACATATTTTAGGTCATATTAGGCCTTTACCAACGTCTCATTATAGTTGTTGTACTAAAGACAAATAGACTGTCCACTTTGCAAGGGAAGTTGCACTTTGCAGGGGAATTTGCCCCAGAGCTTAGCAAATGACTTGAAGACTTGACATCATCCAAGTATTTTTTATTTTCCTTGCGTGTTTTTGTTTGTTCTTTGCCAAGCTCTTGGCCAAATTCCCTTGCAAATTGAACAACCTTAGTAAATGAGCTCCATTGCCTGCAGGGGAATCATGGGGCCCTGTAGTAAAATTTTGTTGGGGGTCTCCCTGGTAATTCTCTGTAGCAGCTGGCTATACCAACTTTGACGTTTGATGTGTTAATAGTAACATAATATATGTGTAAATCAAGGACAGGCAGTGGGAGTTCTGCCAGCATAGTCAGAATACTGGGGACCATTGCTCAGGATAGAAGTTACAATAAAAGTCACAATAATAATAAGCATGATAATATATTAAATCATGACAAAATAATGAATGCTCTTGCGCTCAATTAATCAATTATCCTCTTACAGACGTCTTTAAACTCGACCTTCTTTAACCTTTTATGAACTACAAGCCTCCGCTGTCCTTTAAACTCTTCCCTTTTAGAGCACTTTATGGTTATTTTGTGCACATATTAAAATCTGCATTTTTGGCTAGAAAATGTTTTAACCACTTGAGCTCCAGAAGGTTTTACTCCATTCATGACCAGGCTTTTTTTTTTTTGCTATTCAACACTGCTCTACTTTAACTGCCAATTTTACAGTCATGCAACACTGTACCAAAATAAAATTTATATATTTTTTTTCACACAAATAGAGTTTTCTTTTGGTGGTATTTGATCACTGCTATGTTTTTTTTCATGTTTTGCAATATAAATGAAATATTTGGAACAAAAAAAAAACATTTTTTACTTTCACCTCTCCTTCTGCAATAGTTCAGAGGATCGTCTCAGATTGAGGAGGACCCAGAGGCGGTTCCCTACAGTGCTATAGCGGAAGGATGGCTACAGCTCGCTTGTCTGGTTCTGGGACAACGTCCATGGACGTCATTCCAGAACATGCCCCCTGTGCTCACCTGGCGCCACCGGTGATCGCTGTGTCCTACAGACACAGCTGATCACAGGATATGGTAAATGGCTAATCACGGCGGCCTTTTACCACATGATCAGCTGTGTCCAATGACACAGCAAATCACCAGGTAAATACAGTTGTCGTTTATCGGAGGCACTGTCCTCACGATGTCACAGAGTGAGGAAAGTACTGCTGATAACTGGAAAATCGTCAGAGAAGTGATCGGCACTGATCATCAGGGAACTGAGGATCAGTGCCCTGATGATCATTGCCCAGCAGTGCCGTCCACCTGTGCCCATCAGTGCCACTCACCTGTGCCCATCAGTGCCACTCACATGTGCCCTGCAATGCCACCCACCTGTACCCATCAGTGCCACTCACCTGTGCCTAGCAGTGCCACCCATCAATGCTGCCCATCAGTGCTGCCTATCAGTGCAGCATCATCAGTGGCAGTTCATCAGTGCCGCCTATCAGTGCCCATCAGTGCTGCCTATCCATGCCACCTCATCAGTGCCCATCAGTGCAGTCTATCAGTGCCCATCAGTGCTGCCTATCCACTGGACAGTTTGAGGCAGGAAGAATAGACATGATGTTCTAAGACACTGTTTTATGTTACTGTAACTGCATCAACTTTCAGTAAAGTTCTTTGTCCTGGTCTGAAGTTCCTGGGAAAAGGGGTGCAAGCAAGGCATATAAAGAACAGGGCTTATAATGGGGAGGAAGAGGAGACTAGGAAGGAACACTAAAAAGAGTTAACATGTGGTGACGATGCAAGAGTAAAGGGCTATATTTCCATTGCTACGAGTATTGGATGTTATAGCTGCCAACCAGCAGAAGGACAATGTGACCTGACATGGATGATGGCGAGCTCTGGTAGCAAGGACTGATTTTGTGGCACAGAGTCCATATAGAGGAGCGCAATACAGGCTCTGTGGTATCCCCTCAGAAGTGCTGCACTGGATGGAAGAAGATAAACTACAGTTATGCAAACTGTGAACCGCTTTGGAGCGCGATTGTATGCTATATTGCCATAATTTTTGGGACGCTTGCCTTTACACGCACATGAACTTTAATGGCCCCCCAGTCTTAGTCCGTAGGGTTAAATATTGAGTTGGCCCCACCCTTTGCAGCTATAACAGCTTCAACTCTTCTGGGAAAGCCATCCACAAGGTTTAGGAGGGTGTCTATGGGAATGTTTGACCATTCTTCCAGAAGCGCATTCCCAGGGACAAGGCTGTGAGGGAATACTCAACCTTAAGGAGGGTCTCTACTCTTAGAGATGAACATACACCATGTACATTTGCACAACAACTGTTCTCCAGTTAACTCTTGGGCCCAGCTGAACACTGACCACAGCCACCTGCCTAGCGTTCTTGCACTACCTGTCCCGGTAGCAACATGGAACCTGCCATGCACATAACATGGGCTCCAATGTGCACCTGACTTTAACGCTTGAACTTCGATATCTCTATACAGGATTGGGGCCTTGACAATGCAGTTCTCCTCCGGTTGCTATGGAAGGCAGAATGTGGTGTAGGGTGTGCCAACTACATCTCCCTCATGGCTAGAGACTGACCCAGCTATAACAGGCACATGTTTCTGATAGGCTGCCTGCTGACAGCACCTCTGCACTAGAATGACTCTTCATATACTGGCTCTTCTTACCCCATGTATTACATGACCCAAACCTTAGACTCAAGGTGCCAGTTACTTGCATTACACTCCTTTAAAGAACTTCAGACCAAGCAGAAGGCAAATCTCAACACTTTACTGTATAAAATGAAGAGCAGTACAGAAAAGTCCAAAGATCAGGCGAAACAGTCATTTTCCCTTTTCCCTAAGTCCCTCCTTACCTACTCCTGTTCTCCCTCAAGGTACCTGCAAAAGGCATAGTCCATGCGAATAAGGGTCCATCAGTGGCGTTCCCCAGCAGCTGGTGTCTTGGGGTGGAACCCCATGTGTGTCTCTCACATTCTCAGGGCCAATAAACCTGTGACAGGACTCCTCAGCTCTTAAGTGGCATTGTGGCTTCCTAGAATTCTTTGGGGCTCTCTCTCTTTACTGCTTTCCCTTTTCCCAGGGGCTCTTTGACTCTGGACCACCGTCCCTTTTTATACCCACAGGAGCAGTGGGTCAGACCTAGAGATCCCACCAAACAAAAAACCTTGGAACTAAGTTAACCCCAACTCTCCCATCTGGGGCAACACCCATCTAACTAATTTCCACCTGTTAATAAGCATGCCTTTGGGTGAGGTGTTACTACATATGTATGGGCACAGTATTCCCCACCCACACGCTGACATGCACTACATATAGAATAGTTATAGAAAATGTCTAGGCTATGATTGTCAGATGTCTTCCCAATGCTGGGAACAAGAAGAATACAAATCTGAAAATATGTAATTTTTTTGTACTAAATAAAAGACCAGACACCTGACAGGGTTTTAACCACTTGCCGCCCAGCCACTGTAGATATACAGCGGCAGGGCGGCACTCGCAGGCAAAACCACGTTTTAAAACGTGTGTTTTGTAAACAAATAAGGGGCGCGCGCAAGGTGTGCCGCCGCCATATCTGTCCCGCCGCAGATGTGAGTCGCCGGGTCACAGCCGGTCCTTAACGGCTGTTTCCCGGCGATCGGCGGCAAACAGTGACAGAGAGCACAGCTGCAGTAGCTGTGCTGTCTGTCACTTCCCTGTCAGCTCGAGGATGAGCTGATCGAGAAAGAACAGTTTCTCTTTCTCGATCAGCCTTGTCCTGCCCAGTACACCCCGCCCCCTAGTAAAACACTCCCCTCACTCCTATAACCCTTCCCTGCAAAATAAAGTTAACCCCTTCCTCCCCATTGCCATTAGTACAGTGTCAGTGTTTTTTTTTTTTGCACTGATCACTGTATTAGTGTCACTGGGGATGTCAGTGACCCCAAGTCAGTACCCCCCAATGTCAGAATGTCCGCCTCAGTCCCGCAGTCCCGCCATAAGTCGCTGGTCGCTGCCATAAGTCACTGATCGCCGCCATAATTCGCTGATCGCCACCATTATTAGTAAAAAAAAAACACCCTAAAAATCCCAGTATCTTTCCTGCCATTTGTAAACGCTATAACTTTCACGTAAACCAATTAATTTACACGTATTGGGTTTTTTTTTTAGCAAAGACATGTCGCAGAATACATTTTGGCAGAAATTTATGACTAAATTTGATTTTTGCATTTTTTTTTACTGGACATGTTTTATAGCAAAAAGTCCAAAATATTGTTTTTTTTCCTCAAAATTGTCAGCCTTTTTTTTATAGCGCAAAAAATAAAAACCGCACAGGCGATCAAATACCACCAAAAGAAAGCTCAATTTGTGGGGAAAAAAAGGATGTAAATTTCATTTATGTACCGTATTGCATGACCGCGCAATTGTCCGGTAAACTAGCGCAGTGCTGTATAGCAGAAAAATGGCGTAAATTGCAGTATTTATACCATAGTTTGTAGACGCTATAACTTCCACACAAAGCAATCAATATAAACTTATTGGGATTTTTTTTTACCAAAAACATGGAGCAGAATACATTTTGGCCTAAATTTATAACCAACTTTGAGTTTACTATATATTTTTTATAGCTGAAAGTAAAAAATATTGTTTTTCTTCAAAATTTTTGGCCTTTTTTTGTTTATAGCGTGAAAAACAAAAAGCGCACAGGTGATCAAATTACACCAAAAGAAATCTCTATTTATGTGAAAAAAAGGACGTAAATTTCGTTTGGGTGCAGCATTGCATGACCGCGCAATTATCAGTTGAATTAGTGCAGCACCGAGTGGCAAAAAGAGGCCTGGTCATTAAGGGGGGTAAATCCTCTGAAGCTCAAGAGGTTAATTGATAAATGACATATTTGAAAAATGAACAGGTTCTTTTTAGAGTGTTTTTTTTTTTTTTTTTTTCAGGTTGATGCCCCATCTGTACCAAACGCTCTGGCACCTCGTTGTCCTGTACAATGTCCCGACTTCCTACTCAGATAGTAACCCGGCAGACATGTATCCCAGCGGCATACTGGTACCTGGAGATGTTCTCATTGGGGCTGTGGTTCCCCTCCACATCAACCCAATTTACCAAGAAGTCACCTTTCAAGAGAAACCCCCCGCAGATGTGTGCACAATGTAAGAGAAGTCATAGTAGTTCTGTGTATGGTCATGAGGCTGGATGTGGAATCTCACACCATTCTGTGGGTCCATAATTATTTATTACCAATAGATGGAAATAACACTTTTAAGTAATTTGAAGGTTACAGCATTGGCAGAAGGTACCTATGGCCCCGTTACAAGTTGTGTTATGGACTTCACATAAATGAGTCCACCTCTTGCTGCCCCTTCCTTTCCTGAGGGAAACAAATAATGGAAAAGCCTCTCTAAGGACCAGCATTGATGAGTCTTTGTTCACGGCAGAAGTTCTTTTCTCCCCATACCAGTCAACAGTTATATGAAAGCAGCTCATCAATTAGTAAAAGGTCAACAGCAGGTTAAGCGCAGAATCATGAGGAGGTCAAATGCAAGTTGCTGCAACTTAGAAGCAGGTGAAGCAGGTCAAGTGCAGGTCAAAAGGAGGCCAGCTGAAGGTTGAGGCAACATAGAAGAAGGTCAAGTGTAGGCCAGCAGGAGGCCAGCAGGAGGTCAACTGCAGGTTGGTACAACTTAGAAGCAGGTCATGTGCAGGTCAGAAGGAAGTCAACTGCAATTTGTTACACCTTAAAAGCAGGCCAGAAAGAGGTCAACTGCAGGTTGATGCAACTTAGAAGCAGGTGAAGCAGGTCAAGTGCAGGTCAAAAGGAGGCCAGCTAAAGGCTGAGGCAACATAGAAGAAGGTCAAGTGTCAAGCAGGAGGCCAGCAGGAGGTCAACTGCAGGTTGGTACAACTTAGAAGCAGGTCATATGCAGGTCAGAAGGAAGTCAACTGCAATTTGTTACACCTTAAAAGCAGGCCAGAAAGAGGTCAACTGCAGGTTGATGCAACTTAGAAGCAGGTCCTGTGCAGATCAGAAGAAAGTCATCTGCGGGTTGATGCAAAATAGAAGCAGATCAAGTTCAAGTCAGAAACATATCAACTGCTGCTTGCTGGACCTGTCACTGAACTCGGAATGATTTCAGAAGCATCTCAAACTTATGTCAAATGCAATTACCCATTGACACCAGCCCAAAGCCCCTAAACACAGGTCCTGGTGGTGGTTTGGCATCTTTCACTTTGCTTTCCGTAATACCGAACTCGTAAAAAGGTGGTCCAAAGAACTACACACCACTTCACTAAGGAGCAGTAAAGAAGCCATGGTATGGTATGTCACCTACAAACCATTGAACCTGGTAGGTTCTCTTGCCAGCCAATGCAAACATAGCACCAAAAATCTAAACAGTGCCCCAGTGTTGAAGTTGAACTCCATGCAAGCAGCTAAATACACAGATGAAATACATACTGTATATGAGAGCTGTTTTTAGACTCATACCGCACTGCCAAATAGCATTGGTGACCTGACTTTCTTCTCCTGCAGTTAAAGCAATACAACTAAGTAACCTTCCTGACTCCCAGACAGTGATTGGAAAATGAAGGAGCAGCAGTTGATTAATGAGGTCATCAGACTATTTTTTTATTGTTTGTTAGTGATATTTTCCAGCTGTTGAAATATTACAATTAATAAAAAAAAGTTAGTTTTTTTCTCTTACACTTGTTTCATTCTTCATTTTCAGGTTCCTCTTTGAACAGTACCAGCTGTTGCAGGCTATGCGGTTTGCTGTTGATGAGATCAACCAAAGCGTCAAACTTCTTCCCAATATCACTCTGGGCTTCTACTCTTATGATTCGTGCACTGTGCTGCGGAAGGAGATGGAGGGCACCCTGTGGATGGTGACGGGTCAAGATTGGGTCGTACCCAACTACTGCTGTCGTGACCGTCCACCACTGGCTGCCGTCATCGGCCATTCAATGTCCACATACTCCATCCTCATGGCTCACATTTTGGGGTTGTATAGATATCCACAGGTAAGACACAAAAGCCATTAGAGTTGCAGAAACCAAAGCCACTGAGGTACAGACTGGATCCAAATGTAATCATTAGTCAAACACTGGCCAATCAGAGCCTCAATGTGTTTTTTTAAGGAGACCTTCATTTTAGATAAATTCACCAGTTACCTTAGGGAATGTTGGTTTATGTGCATTAATTGTTTCTTTTATTAAACTTTATATCAACCTTCTGTAATCCCCTGTACAGTAGCACTGTAGGAAGGTAGGAACTAGGAGCCGCTCAAGCTGTGCTTACAGTGAACATGCTGACAGAAGGAGTGATCAGAGGTAGCAGAATGATGACTCATCACAGTGCTGTGACTCCTTTGCTTGTCCAGTCAGCAGGCTGGGGTGTGTTCTTGACCTGGAAATTTTCTTTTGTTGTGTATACTCCCTGTGAGCAGGATGCAGCAGGATGGTGTGACTCAGAAATCACACAGAGGTTGAGTAACTTGAACTATGTATTGCAGAAAATTCCATCAAAGTACAACTAGGCCCCGCAGGTGAGCAAAACCATCCAGAGCCAGTTATGGAGTCTGTAGAAACAATACTTTAACTTGACTTGATTCCGACAGCTTCTGCAACGAGGAGTGGGAAGGTGGCCTAGATGGTCCAACCCAACTGGGTTGCTTCCTAAGCGGAGAGTAACATAGTCATGTAGTCCCCGCACTGTCCCTACTCCTCAGGAACCTCTCCCTAATGCTAGATACTGTCCTTGAAATATGGGGAGCCTGCCCCTATGCTAACCACTCACAAAATCTATGCCAAGTAGGGGGGGGTGCCCTATATAAGTACTGCCCTCACCCGAAATAGCTGCAGGCGTCAAGCTGGGCACCAGCATCCAATCGAACAGCTGCTCTGCCAATGAATCAGGAATCATAGAGGAATTCAGTTCCCCTCAACTTCTCAATCTTTGGTATTGCCACTTAAGTCAAGTGCCAGCTACAGAGGAGAGTACAGATTGTACCTGCCTACATGCCTGCACCATGTGCAATGTACACTCTGAGGTCATTCTTGCCATCTGTCAAATGCCGAGAGTGTAGTCAGGTGCTAGCACAACGCAGTTCCATTGCACAAACCCAAGAAGTACATCATCAATGGAAACCCAATGAAAGAAAAGAGAAGACACTGAATTTACAGTGTAGTGGAGAAGATGGCAATGATGGCTCCTTTAAAGGATTATATAATAGGAAATTACTTTTCTTTACACTGATTGTATTCCTAACAAAGAATTTGCTCATTTATTTTCCATATTAAATGCTATTAATGTAAATAACTTTGTTAGTTTGTCTGGAATGCAGTCAGAGAAATTATCATCATTCGTTACATAATCCTTCAAAGGAGCTTTGACACTCATACCTATTATAGTACAGTAGACCTTATTTTAGCACACACAACCCAGTCCAAGGTCATGGCCATTTATTTGATATGGTCAAAAAACCCACATAGCCTAAAGAACTATTCATTATTGAAAAACATGAAAAGACAAATATATTCTCCACCTGCAGAAGATCCAGATTGCCATTCGAGCAGAACTTTTTTCTCAATCATAATACTTTTACAAATATTTTTGAACATATATTTACTATACCATACGTGGTCTCTCCTGTATCCCCATCATGACCACCCTTCACATGTTTACTTTTTTCCTCCAAAGCAACATTATAAAAACTCACCAGAAAATATTTTATTAACTATGATAATTTGATTGCACCCAACAGATAAGCTTTTTTTCAACCAGTTCCCTTCTAAGCAACAGAGCAAAGTTCCCATCCTTCTTCAGGACCGTTCCAAGCGATGCTTTCCAGTCTCAGGGACTGGCACAGATGGTCACTCATTTTGGATGGACATGGATTGGTCTTGTTGCTGCTGATAATGATTATGGCCAAGAGGGCATTAAGATAATTAAGCATGAAATTGCCAAATCTGGAGCTTGTGTGGCATTCACAGAGTATATACAGACTTATTACAGAAACATCCATAGGATAGCCAAGGTTATTAAGACCTCAACAGCTAAAATTGTGGTGGTTTTCTCTACGGACATCTATCTTATGCCCTTACTTGCTGAACTTTTGATACTGAATGCAACTGGGAAAGTCTTTGTAGCTAGTGAAGCTTGGTCTATTTCAAACGTACTCTCAGTAGATGAGTATTCTTCCATCTTGTTGGGAACAATTGGTTTTGCATTCCGCAGCTCAAAGATCCCAGGCTTCCAAAACTACCTTAACAGCATTGACCCGTACAATACTCCAGGTGCTTCTTGGGCCAACATTTTTTGGGAAAAAACTTTTGGGTGCACGTTACCAGACCAAAAGATTGTTAACGGATCAAGGAATGCATTAAATGTATGTACTGGAGATGAGGACCTTCATAGCATCCATAATCTTTATAACGATGTGTCAAGCTTGAGAGCATCTTACAATATTTACACTGCTGTCCATGTTATAGCCAAAGCTCTTGATGACCTCATGTTTTGCAAAGATGAGGAAGGATCCTTTTCAAGTGGAAAGTGCAGAGATATTGGGAAGTTTAAAACATGGCAGGTAAGACTGTTCAAAAATGTTTTTTTTACATCAGTCTGATGATACATATGCAATTCTATGCACATTTAGGAGATAATTATTCATTGTCCTTATGTAGCATTTATTGCAAATAATACATTTAACAAATAATACCATTTCTTTTTTTGCTTGTTATATAAGTAATTTTTGGTCTAAGAAATCAAAAGATAATCAAAATTCTTTATCTGGCCTTTAACACTGAACCCCAGGCTTGCCGTAATCCTAACAGTAAACCTAATCTTTATAGATAAATCCAGTTAAACATCAAAATATTTGATAAAATACAAAAATTAACCCTTTTGTGATCAGAGGTCATTGATACCTGAATGCCCCGGCCACTTTAGCATGGTCCATATGCCTCAGACAATTATAGAATTAAACAGATGAACAGCCAACTTCAGGCTGTAGGGGACATCTGCAGTGCCATCTGCAAGTTAAAGACGCATTTTGTCACTGACGTCTCCAGCCTGCATGTTATCAGTCCCTATGTCATAGCTGACATAGTGATCACATGATTAGGAAGCACTCTGATTGGTTCCCAATCATTAGTGGGAATCAGAGATGTCAATGACAGCTGGGATTAAGAGTCACTACCCCAACAAAGTGTCTACTGATGGATTGCCGTGATTGGCAACTTTTGCTTCTTTCATATTTTAATTTACAGATTGCCAGGTGGGAAGACTTTAACCCCTATCCCCAATTATTTAACCCTTAATTAAATCGTTAACACTTGGGAACCAGTGACCCAGCAAATAACTGATTGGTGGGGGCCTTTTTAAGTCTGCAAACCCAACCCCCTGTTTGCAAAAGTATACAATAGCGGTTATGAACTGTGGCTCCACTCCTTGGAGAGCCTATGGCAGGTTCTACAGAATGGGGACACGTCTCATTTACACCAGTAATTTCACTCTTTGAAATTCAATCTTGTTGATTCACTCAGGGATATTTATATTTATTTCCACAAATAGGAAAATGACATAGGCTGCCAGTGCTGACCTCAGTGTAACGCCCATCCTCTGAACACGTACAGTAGTTCTTACCTCCCTATCTACATTCTTGTAGTTAGCCAAATCACCATAATGGCCAGCCAATCAGCATTTTTAGAAGAAGGTCAGCAATGGTGACCTCTATACAATTATCACAAGAGATTTTCTTTTACAAGCTTTCAGTAAAAAAAAATATATATTTCCCCAAAGTAGACCACGTTGACCATAGGATCCTTTAGTTTGGAGATTACACCAGAAAATAATGTTTTTATTATATGAGGTAACATATACAGGACCTTATGTATTTGTATTGTGAAAGTCCCAGGACATTTATTCCTCTTCAGTAGCAATCAATCCCAAATTAACTCTTATTGGTCTTCCTTTGGTTGGACTGCTGTAAGCTCCCGAAAGCTAATTCATTGCTATGGGTTACACTATACACACATTTTTCTTTGTATGATCTAATGATTCAAATTTTAACTAAGTGTATTGCCTGGTTGTTTCTATCTGTACAGCTTTTGCACTACTTGAAGAAAGTACGGGTGGAACTAAGTGACAAGAGAGAAGTTTTCTTTGATGAGAATGGGGATCCACCAGCTGTGTACGATGTTGTGAATTGGCAAAGGAACCAAGAGGGTGCCATGGTCCAGGTGAAGGTTGGAAACTACGACAGTGTGGCCTCATCTGGAGAAACCTTTTTCATAAATGCAAGTTCAGTGCTGTGGCCAAATGGCAGACAGGAGGTAAATTCATACAACATCTGTTATATCTGATTGTAACTTTAAAGTGTTACTAAACCCAGGACCCTGCATTCACTATATCCGGTCTCCCCGGACCCTGCATTCACTATATCCGGTCTCCCCAGATCCTGCATTCACTATATCCGGTCTCCCCGGACCCTGCATTCACTATATCCGGTCTCCCCGGACCCTGCATTCACTATATCCGGTCTCCCCGGACACTGCATTCACTATATCCGGTCTCCCCGGACCCTGCATTCACTATATCCGGTCTCCCCGGACCCTGCATTCACTATCTCCGGGCTCCCCGGACCCTGCATTCACTATATCTGGTCTCCCGGACCCTGCATTCACTATATCCGGTCTCCCCGGACCCTGCATTCACTATACCCGGTCTCCCCGGACCCCGCATTCACGATATCCGGTCTCCCCGGACCCTGCATTCACTATATCCGCTCTCCCCGGATCCTGCATTCACTATATCCGCTCTTCCCGGACCCTGCATTCACTATATCCGCTCTCCCCGGACCCTGCATTCACTATATCCAGTCTCCCCGGACCCTGCATTCACTATATCCGCTCTCCCCGGACCCTGCATTCACTATATCCGCTCTCCCCGGACCCTGCATTCACTATATCTGCTCTCCCCGGACCCTGCATTCACTATATCCGCTCTCCCCAGACCCTGCATTCACTATATCCAGTCTCCCCGGACCCTGCATTCACTATATCCGCTCTCCCCGGACCCTGCATTCACTATATCCGCTCTCCCCGGACCCTGCATTCACTATATCTGCTCTCCCCGGACCCCGCATTCACTATATCTGATCTCCCCGGACCCTGCATTCACTATATCCGCTCTCCCCGGACCCTACATTCACTATATCTGGTCTCCCCGTACCCCGCATTCACTATATCTGGTCTCTCCGGACCCTGCATTCACTATATCCGCTCTCCCCGGACCCTACATTCACTATATCTGGTCTCCCCGGACCCCGCATTCACTATATCCGCTCTCCCCGGACCCTGCATTCGCTATATCCGCTCTCCCCGGACCCTGCATTCACTATATCCGCTCTCCCCGGACCCTGCATTCACTATATCTGATCTCCCCGGACCCTGCATTCACTATATCCGCTCTCCCCGGACCCTGCATTCACTACAGTTGTGCTCAAAGGTTTGCATCCCCTGGCAGAAATTGTGAAATTTTGGCATTGATATTGAAAATATGACTGATCATGCCAAATAATGCTCTTTTATTGAAGGATGATGATCATATGAAGCCATTTATTATCAAATAGTTGTTTGGCTCTTTTTTAAATCATAATGATAACAGAAATCACCCAAATGGCTCGGATCAAAAGTTTCCCTCCCCTGGAATGTTCGGCCTTGGTACAGACACACAAGGTGACACACACAGGTTAAAATGCCAATTAGAGGTTAATGTCCCACATCTGTGGCTTTTTAAATTGTAATTAGTGTCAGTGTATAAATAGTCAATGAGTTTGTTAGCTCTTACGTGGAAGCACTGACTAGGCTAGATACTGAGCCATGGGGAGCAGAAAAGAACTGTCAAACGTCCTGCGTAACAAGGTAATCGAACTTTATAAAGATGGAAAAGGACATAAAAAGATGTCCAAATCTTTGAATATGCCAATCAGTACTGTTAAATCACACTCGTGCTATCAACCCCCAAACATCACAGTATGTCTTTGGTTAGCCTCGTCCAACAATTTTCCATCAAGTTCTAACATGTTCTCTATCTAATCCAGCTATTAACAAGCTGCATATCCCTTTGTACTACAATCAGTTTTAATCCCCCCTAACTTCTTCTTAGGTCCCCATCTCTGCTTGTAGTGTCAGCTGCTTGCCAGGATTCAGGAAGGCACACCATGGCGGGGAGCCTATATGCTGCTTTGAATGTATCCCTTGTCCACAAGGTGAGATCTCTAACACCACAGGTAAGAAAATTCATGACAAATGCAGTGAGGTTCTAGTGAAGGCACATAGAAGTGTCCTTACGGCTGGTACACATGGAGGGGGGTCCCCCCCAAAGCACCTTGTCCCCAAGGTGAAAGGGCCTCTTTCTCACAACCGTGACCTGTGGTTGTGGGGTCTCCGGGCGGGGGGGCTTACCGGAATCTGGAAGCCCCCTTTAACAAGGGGGCACGCAGATCATGACCACCACCATGTGAATGAGAATGCGGTACATGGTAAAAAAAAGTGAAAAAAGTGTAGTGTAAAAAAAGACAGGAGACAGTCGTTGACAAGTCCTTTATTCAAAATAAAAATAAAAAAAATGTCCCCTGAAGTAGATTTATTTATTTATAATTTATTTCAGGTTCTTATATAGTGACGTCAATTTACGCAGCACTTTACATATATATTGTACATTCACATCGGTCCCTAACCCTCAAGGGGTGTACAATCTAAGGTCCCTAACCCTCAAGGGGCGTACAATCTAAGGTCCCTAACCCTCAAGGGGCGTACAATCTAAGGTCCCTAACCCTCAAGGGGCGTACAATCTAAGGTCCCTAACCCTCAAGGGGCGTACAATCTAAGGTCCCTAACCCTCAAGGGGAGTACAATCTAAGGTCCCTAACCCTCAAGGGGCGTACAATCTAAGGTCCCTAACCCTCAAGGGGGGTACAATCTAAGGTCCCTAACCCTCAAGGGGCGTACAATCTAAGGTCCCTAACCCTCAAGGGGCGTACAATCTAAGGTCCCTAACCCTCAAGGGGCGTACAATCTAAGGTCCCTAACCCTCAAGGGGAGTACAATCTAAGGTCCCTAACCCTCAAGGGGCGTACAATCTAAGGTCCCTAACCCTCAAGGGGGGTACAATCTAAGGTCCCTAACCCTCAAGGGGTGTACAATCTAAGGTCCCTAACCCTCAAGGGGCTTACAATCTAAGGTCCCTAACCCTCAAGGGGCGTACAATCTAAGGTCCCTAACCCTCAAGGGGCGTACAATCTAAGGTCCCTAACCCTCAAGGGGTGTACAATCTAAGGTCCCTAACCCTCAAGGGGCGTACAATCTAAGGCCCCTAACCCTCAAGGGGTGTACAATCTAAGGTCCCTAACCCTCAAGGGGTGTACAATCTAAGGTCCCTAACCCTCAAGGGGTGTACAATCTAAGGTCCCTAACCCTCAAGGGGTGTACAATCTAAGGTCCCTAACCCTCAAGGGGCGTACAATCTAAGGCCCCTAACCCTCAAGGGGTGTACAATCTAAGGTCCCTAACCCTCAAGGGGTGTACAATCTAAGGTCCCTAACTCACATTCATACATACACATACTAGACAATTTAGACAGGAGCCAATTCACGTACCAGCATGTCTTTGTAGTGTGGGAGAAGACTGGGGTGCTGGGAGGAAACCCATGCAGACACAGGGAGAACATGCAAACTCCAGGCAGGTGGTGCTGTTGTTGGGATTCGAACCAAGGACCCTAGTACTGCTAGGCAGAAGTGCTAACCATTTAGAAGTAGATCCAATGCCCCCTGCCGCTACCCAAAAAAAGAAAACCAGCTTTGCTCTCCACGCCACCAGCTCCCACCATCTGACAGCTGCGCCCTCGATCACAGTTATTATATACTG
Source organism: Staurois parvus (assembly GCF_062004578.1). NCBI lineage: Eukaryota > Metazoa > Chordata > Amphibia > Anura > Ranidae > Staurois > Staurois parvus. The sequence continues at coordinate 1,435,890 of NW_028318443.1, forward strand.
TCATGATGGCACAAGGGGGCCCCTTGTGACATCATCACATGCTGTGATTGGTCAAAGCAGTGCACCTGACCTGTGGTCAGGTGCTCTGCTTTGACCAATCACAATGCACTTGTCAGGGTGCAGTACATTGTGGGGTGCGGCGGGCGAACAGCCCATCAAACACCCATACTGTTCATGGGTTCATCGAATACATGAACGGCCCATGTTCGAGTCAAACTTATGTTCGACCCAAACATGCAGCCCATCTCTACTGATCAGCACTTGCAACCACTGGCAGCAAGCACTGACCGGAGTGTTCTGCTGGGGAGGCATTCCTCCAATCAGAACACAATAGTTCAGTAGGGAGATTGCTCCTCAGGTTTTTTTTTTTTCATTCAGCCCGCTGGGTAAAACAAAAAAAAGCTGTCTGTGTGTACCAGGCTTTACTCTCTTTGGTTTTAAAATGCCATCCCAGCCAAAATATAGTTTTGGATAAAGTGAAAGAGGATTAGGAATTTTGTAAAGAAATTTTTTTTATGTCTGGATCTATGCCTAGTGATGTGTCCTCACACACGGGCCAAGTGCATTACCTTCTAAAAATGAGATTTATTGAATAAAAAGTAGTATACTCACAAAAGAATATAATCAAAGGCACATCACAAGAAAGACAGCATGGTCCAATCTCCCTAGATGATGGCTGTTGGGGGACTGTTGACCTCCAAAGAGCTCTGAGGAAGAGGTTCTGCCTTGAAACGCGTCAAGTTTGGAGGCCTATAGTCCCCCAACAGCCATCATCTAGGGAGACTGGACCATGCTGTCTTTTTTGTGATGTGCCTTTGATTTTATTCTTTTGTGAGAATACTACTGTGAGTAGAGATGAGCGAATCGAAGTATCCGAAGTGGAATTCGAGTCGAATTTCGGAAAAATTTCGATTCGTGCCGAATCCGAAAAACAGCCTAATTCGGACGCGCGAATCGAAATTTTTCCGAAAATGGCGGCTGACATGTGCGGCGACGGAGCGGGGATGTCGGGGAAGGCGCGCAGACAAGGCGCGCTGCCCCATAATGCATTCCTCAACGACATGTGATCGCATCAGCCAATCAGCAGCCAGCCAGCCAGCACTGTGTAATGGTCGAGGTATATATAGCGGCCATTTTGGAAATCTTCATTTGCCTGCAGTCATTGAACAGAGGCAGACCGCTCTGTACTAGGGACAGGGACAGAGTTAGGGCCACAGAAACGAGAATTGGGGACAGAGAGAAGTTACTTAGGGACAGAGAACCATTACTCAGGGACACAGACTTGTTAATGAGGGCCACAGAATCGTTATTTAGGGACAAAGAAACGCTAGTTAGGGCCACAGAATTCATACTCAGGGACAGACAGAATTGTTACTGAGTGCCAGAGAATTGTTACTCAGGGACAGACAGAATTGTTACTGAGTGCCAGAGAATTGTTACTCTCACAGACACAAAATTGTTACTTGCACAGACACAGAATTGTTACTTGCACAGACACACAATTGTTACTCAGGGCCACAGAATTCATACTCAGGGACAGACAGAATTGTTACTGAGTGCCAGAGAATTCTTACTCAGGGCCACAGAATTCATACTCAGGGACAGACAGAATTGTTACTCAGGGACAGACAGAATTGTTACTGAGTGCCAGAGAATTGTTACTCAGGGACAGACAGAATTGTTACTGAGTGCCAGAGAATTGTTACTCTCACAGACACAAAATTGTTACTTGCACAGACACAGAATTGTTACTTGCACAGACACACAATTGTTACTCAGGGCCACAGAATTCATACTCAGGGACAGACAGAATTGTTACTGAGTGCCAGAGAATTGTTACTCAGGGACAGACAGAATTGTTACTGAGTGCCAGAGAATTGTTACTCTCACAGACACAAAATTGTTACTTGCACAGACACAGAATTGTTACTTGCACAGACACACAATTGTTACTCAGGGCCACAGAATTCATACTCAGGGACAGACAGAATTGTTACTGAGTGCCAGAGAATTCTTACTCAGGGCCACAGAATTCATACTCAGGGACAGACAGAATTGTTACTCAGGGACAGACAGAATTGTTACTGAGTGCCAGAGAATTGTTACTCAGGGACAGACAGAATTGTTACTGAGTGCCAGAGAATTGTTACTCTCACAGACACAAAATTGTTACTTGCACAGACACAGAATTGTTACTTGCACAGACACACAATTGTTACTCAGGGCCACAGAATTCATACTCAGGGACAGACAGAATTGTTACTGAGTGCCAGAGAATTGTTACTCAGGGACAGACAGAATTGTTACTGAGTGCCAGAGAATTGTTACTCTCACAGACACAAAATTGTTACTTGCACAGACACAGAATTGTTACTCGCACAGAGACAGAATTGTTACTCAGGGCCACAGAATTCATACTCAGGGACAGACAGAATTGTTACTGAGTGCCAGAGAATTGTTACTCAGGGAAGACAGAATTGTTACTGAGTGCCATAGAATTGTTACTCAGGGACAGACAGAATTGTTACTGAGTGCCAGAGAATTGTTACTCTCACAGACACAAAATTGTTACTTGCACAGACACAGAATTGTTACTCGCACAGAGACAGAATTGTTACTCAGGGCCACAGAATTCATACTCAGGGACAGACAGAATTGTTACTGAGTGCCAGAGAATTGTTACTCAGGGACAGACAGAATTGTTACTGAGTGCCAGAGAATTGTTACTCTCACAGACACAAAATTGTTACTTGCACAGACACAGAATTGTTACTTGCACAGACACACAATTGTTACTGAGTGCCAGAGAATTGTTACTCAGGGACAGACAGAATTGTTACTGAGTGCCAGAGAATTGTTACTCAGGGACAGACAGAATTGTTACTGAGTGCCAGAGAATTGTTACTCAGGGACAGACAGAATTGTTACTGAGTGCCAGAGAATTGTTACTCTCACAGACACAAAATTGTTACTTGCACAGACACAGAATTGTTACTCGCACAGAGACAGAATTGTTACTCAGGGCCACAGAATTCATACTCAGGGACAGACAGAATTGTTACTGAGTGCCAGAGAATTGTTACTCAGGGACAGACAGAATTGTTACTGAGTGCCAGAGAATTGTTACTCTCACAGACACAAAATTGTTACTTGCACAGACACAGAATTGTTACTTGCACAGACACACAATTGTTACTGAGTGCCAGAGAATTGTTACTCAGGGACAGACAGAATTGTTACTGAGTGCCAGAGAATTGTTACTCAGGGACAGACAGAATTGTTACTGAGTGCCAGAGAATTGTTACTCTCACAGACACAAAATTGTTACTTGCACAGACACAGAATTGTTACTCGCACAGAGACAGAATTGTTACTCAGGGCCACAGAATTCATACTCAGGGACAGACAGAATTGTTACTGAGTGCCAGAGAATTGTTACTCAGGGAAGACAGAATTGTTACTGAGTGCCATAGAATTGTTACTCAGGGACAGACAGAATTGTTACTGAGTGCCAGAGAATTGTTACTCTCACAGACACAAAATTGTTACTTGCACAGACACAGAATTGTTACTCGCACAGAGACAGAATTGTTACTCAGGGCCACAGAATTCATACTCAGGGACAGACAGAATTGTTACTGAGTGCCAGAGAATTGTTACTCAGGGACAGACAGAATTGTTACTGAGTGCCAGAGAATTGTTACTCTCACAGACACAAAATTGTTACTTGCACAGACACAGAATTGTTACTTGCACAGACACACAATTGTTACTGAGTGCCAGAGAATTGTTACTCAGGGACAGACAGAATTGTTACTGAGTGCCAGAGAATTGTTACTCAGGGACAGACAGAATTGTTACTGAGTGCCAGAGAATTGTTACTCAGGGACAGACAGAATTGTTACTGAGTGCCAGAGAATTGTTACTCTCACAGACACAAAATTGTTACTTGCACAGACACAGAATTGTTACTCGCACAGAGACAGAATTGTTACTCAGGGCCACAGAATTCATACTCAGGGACAGACAGAATTGTTACTGAGTGCCAGAGAATTGTTACTCAGGGACAGACAGAATTGTTACTGAGTGCCAGAGAATTGTTACTCTCACAGACACAAAATTGTTACTTGCACAGACACAGAATTGTTACTTGCACAGACACACAATTGTTACTGAGTGCCAGAGAATTGTTACTCAGGGACAGACAGAATTGTTACTGAGTGCCAGAGAATTGTTACTCAGGGACAGACAGAATTGTTACTGAGTGCCAGAGAATTGTTACTCAGGGACAGACAGAATTGTTACTGAGTGCCAGAGAATTGTTACTCTCACAGACACAAAATTGTTACTTGCACAGACACAGAATTGTTACTCGCACAGAGACAGAATTGTTACTCAGGGCCACAGAATTCATACTCAGGGACAGACAGAATTGTTACTGAGTGCCAGAGAATTGTTACTCAGGGACAGACAGAATTGTTACTGAGTGCCAGAGAATTGTTACTCTCACAGACACAAAATTGTTACTTGCACAGACACAGAATTGTTACTTGCACAGACACACAATTGTTACTCAGGGCCACAGAATTCATACTCAGGGACAGACAGAATTGTTACTGAGTGCCAGAGAATTCTTACTCAGGGCCACAGAATTCATACTCAGGGACAGACAGAATTGTTACTCAGGGACAGACAGAATTGTTACTGAGTGCCAGAGAATTGTTACTCAGGGACAGACAGAATTGTTACTGAGTGCCAGAGAATTGTTACTCTCACAGACACAAAATTGTTACTTGCACAGACACAGAATTGTTACTTGCACAGACACACAATTGTTACTCAGGGCCACAGAATTCATACTCAGGGACAGACAGAATTGTTACTGAGTGCCAGAGAATTGTTACTCAGGGACACCTAATCGTTGAATTAAATAGTATGTCAGACAACATGCAGAGGAGTGGCAGAGGAGGCAATGTTTTAGGAGCGAGCAGACGTGGCAGCAGAGGAAGGGGTCGAGGCAGCAGTATTCGCAGCCAGAGGCCAGTGCTCCCGGTGTCATCCAGCGGTCGTGTCTCCACCGACAACCCTGCCGTCATTGATTGGTTGGCTCGGTCGTCTTCCTCTTCCCAGGTCACCTCTGACACCTACAGCCAACGGTCGGTGGGTACGTCAGACACAACCGTTAGTTGGCATGGCCCGGGACCAAGCCCACTGAAATCACGTGTCCTCTACCTGCCCCTGTCCTTTGCTGTTCCCTCACCAAGCGAAGTATCGCATGCTGTGGGCTCAGCCCCACTGTACAGTGAGGAAGAGCTAACAGAGGGCGGTCAGGAACGGGGGGAGACATCGGCCTTTTCAGCAGCCAAGCGAACAAGTACTGGCGAGGAGAGTGGCTCGGTAGCCGGTCTAGAGACAGGTCTGTCTCCTGACCCAGACGCAGCCGAGGGGGCTAGTAGTGAGGCGGAGACCCTACTTGATGATGAGGAGGTTGATCGCACTTGGCAGCCTCGTCGTCATCAGGCAATTTCTTCCGCATCATCAGGAGAAGAGGGTGGCAGCTTGGCAGCGAGCAAAACAGTCGGTGGGTTGCCCAGGAGACAGCAGCAGGGTCGCATCAGTGTCAGTGGAGCCAAACGTCCACGGAGTAGAGCACCAGCTCCACTGCAGCCTACCACCACGGCCAGTAGTGGTGCCGGTGCGCACGGAGGAAGTAGCAGTCAGCCAGTGAAGAGTAGCGGGGGCAAAGTTTCCTACTCGGTGGTGTGGCAATTTTTCCTCAAGCCGCCCGAGGAAGTAAACGTAGCCGTATGTCGACTATGTGGCCAGAAATGCAAGCGTGGCCAGGGGGCCCATGTTGGGACTACAGCGTTGCGTCAGCATATGCAGCGTCACCATTCGGTGGCCTGGGAAAACCGTGATAAACATACGGCGGTTCTGCCTGCCCCAGCCCCCGCTCCATCACCCGCTCCGTTACTTGCTCCGTCACCCGACGTCGTCAATCGCCCTCTATCAGCCAGTCAAGGCTCCAACACCTCTGCTGAGGGGAGTTGTCGCTCATTGGCATCTTCCGCTCGTTCAGATGCTCCTTCTCCTGCTACTCCTCTTCTCGGATTCCGTCAACAGTCTTTCTTGGAATCCGTATCCAAGAGACAACAGTTTGCGAGCACGCACCCGACGGTGCAAAAGCTGAACGTCCTCCTGTCCAAGTTGCTGGTGCTGCAGTCCCTCCCTTTCCAACTGGTGGACTCAGCACCTTTCCGAGAAATGATGGCTTGTGCCGCGCCGCGGTGGAGAGTGCCAAGCCGTCATTTCTTTGCCCAAAAGGCAGTGCCAGCCCTGCATTCACATGTAGAAGAGATGGTGGGCCAGTCTTTGAGCATGTCGGTCTCTGCCAAAGTGCACGGCAGCGCCGACGTGTGGAGCTGTAACTACGGTCAGGGACAGTACATGTCATTTACGGCCCACTGGGTGAACGTGGTGCCGGCACAGCCGCACCAGCAACTTGGACAGGTCACGACGCTTTTGCCTCCACGTTTGCACGTCCTTGGTCCAGCAAGCATGTCCGCCTCTACCACCTCTTTTTCCGCCGTGTCCTCAGCCGCCACCCCCGTGCCAAGTCCCATTACCCGACCGGCATATCACATGTGCAGGGCGCAACGGTGTCACGCTGTGCTGCACCTGGTATGCCTTGGCGAACGTAGTCACACAGGGGAGGAACTGCTGAGTGTAATGAACAGAGAAATCGACAGATGGCTGTCTCCGCGCAAACTAAAAATCGGAACCATGTTGACTGACAACGGAAAGAACATGGTGTCTGCTCTGCGTCAAGGAAGGTTGTGCCATGCGCCATGCATGGCTCACGTGTTCAATCTGGTTGTCAAGCGGTTCCTAAAATCCACCATCCCACTGCAAGACATCCTTAAAATGTCACGTAAACTGTGCATGCATTTCAGCCATTCCTACACCGCAAAGAACACCCTCATTGAGCTGCAGCGGCAGAACGGAATTCCACAGCATCGCCTGATCTGCGACGTTGCAACAAGGTGGAATTCAACCCTACACATGTTAGACCGCCTTTACGAGCAGCGAAAGGCCATCACCGATTTCCTGATGTTACAAGCGGATAAAGGTACTCCCCTGTGTAACTTAGATGTCAGCCATTGGCAGCTCATGCGTGACACCTGCCGCTTGCTCAGGCCCTTTGAGGAGGCCACGCTATTCGTGAGTCGGCAGGACTATGGGATGAACGACGTCATTCCTCTGTTGCACGTCCTGGAACAAATGCTGTTAACAATGGCTGGTCAGGGTGCGGTAGACGTGGCGCACAGATCTCAACGCCACATGACCCCTGTGGGGGCAGGACAGGAAGAAGAGGAGGAGGTAGAGGAGGACATTTGTGCTCAGGAATTATTGAGTGAAATGGGTGGTTTTTCCACTCAGCGGACAGGAGTGGAGGAGCAGGAGCATCTGGTAGAGGAGGAGGAGGAGGAGACAGAGGACCCAGACGCACCGTGGCAGTATGCTGTGGAGATGGAGGCAGGGAGTCCCTCGCATTCCTTGGCACAAATGGCCCATAGCATGCTCGGTTGCTTGCGTAGCGACAGCCGAATAATAACCATCAGACAGAGGGATGACTTTTGGCTGTCCACCTTGTTGGACCCTCGCTACCGGTCCAAAATGGTGGCCTTTTTCACACCTGCTGAGAGGGAGGCCAAAATTACGTACTATAAAAACCACCTATGTAGTCAGTTGGTCTCTGCCTTTGTGCGCCAACGTCCATCCTCAGACACTGTGGGCCCTGTGCGCTCGCGTTCCGCTGGCATGGCAGCAGGGGAGGGGTGGGGTGGTAGGAGCAGTGGCAGCTCCACCAGCAGCGGCTGCCTCAGTCTGCAGTCGATGATGAGTAGCTTTCTTCACCAGCGCAGTGAGGAAACTACTAACCAGCCGCAGCAGCAGCAGCAGCATCAGGTGGACCTGGAGCAGGAGCTCAAACAACAGGCTTGGGCCTACTTGGACAGCACCCTGCCAACCGAGGTAGACAATCCCCTTGACTACTGGGCAACGAAACTTGACCTTTGGCCCCAACTAGCTGAATTTGCCCTTGAAAGGCTGTCATGCCCGGCCAGTAGCGTGGCATCGGAGCGCGTGTTTAGTGCGGCAGGAGGTATTGTAACTCCGCGGAGGACACGACTGTCCACCCAAAGTGTGGAGAGACTCACGTTTGTGAAAATGAATCAGGCGTGGATTAGTCTGGATTTCAAACCACCAGTTCCTGACACAACTGACTAAATCCGCCATGAATCATGCCTCAAACATGTGCCACTTTCAGGTCTCCTCACACTGCTGGTGTGTTGAATTTTTTGACATAGGGTGCTGGCAGATTACGGGCCTCCTATAGCTGCTGCCAGGCCCCTAATCTGCCATAGGCCCCTATATACCGCCTCCTCCTGCTGCTGCCAGGTCCAGAGTCTCTCATGGGTCCCTGTACGGCCTCCCATTGCTGCTGTCTCCATCGCCACACTCTGCTGCCATGTGCCACTTTCAGGTCTCTTCACACTGCTGGTGTGTTAAATTTTTTGACATAGGGTGCAGGCAGATTACGGGCCTCACATAGCTGCTGCCAGGCCCCTAATCTGCCATGGGCCCCTATATACCGCCTCCTCCTGCTGCTGCCAGGTCCAGAGTCTCTCATGGGTCCCTGTACGGCCTCCCATTGCTGCTGTCTCCATCGCCACACTCTGCTGCCATGTGCCACTTTCAGGTCTCTTCACACTGCTGGTGTGTTAAATTTTTTGACATAGGGTGCTGCAAGATAACGGGCCTCACATAGCTGCTGCCAGGCCCCTAATCTGCCATGGGCCCCTATATACCGCCTCCTCATGCTGCTGCCAGGTCCAGAGTCTCTCATGGGTCCCTGTACGGCCTCCCATTGCTGCTGTCTCCATCGCCACACTCTGCTGCCATGTGCCACTTTCAGGTCTCTTCACACTGCTGGTGTGTAAAATTTTTTGACATAGGGTGCTGCAAGATAACGGGCCTCACATAGCTGCTGCCAGGCCCCTAATCTGCCATGGGCCCCTATATACCGCCTCCTCATGCTGCTGCCAAGTCCAGAGTCTGTCATGGTCCCTGTACGGCCTCCCATTGCTGCTGTCTCCATCGCCACACTCTGCTGCCATGTGCCACTTTCAGGTCTCTTCACACTGCTGGTGTGTTAAATTTTTTGACATAGGGTGCAGGCAGATTACGGGCCTCACATAGCTGCTGCCAGGCCCCTAATCTGCCATGGGCCCCTATATACCACCTCCTCCTGCTGCTGCCAGGTCCAGAGTCTCTCATGCCATGTGCCACTTTCAGGTCTCTTCACACTGCTGGTGTGTTTAATTTTTTGACATAGGGTGCAGGCAGATTACGGGCCTCACATAGCTGCTGCCAGGCCCCTAATCTGCCATGGGCCCCTATATACCGCCTCCTCATGCTGCTGCCAAGTCTAGAGTCTCTCATGGGTCCCTGTACGGCCTCCCATTGCTGCTGTCTCCATCGCCACACTCTGCTGCCATGTGCCACTTTCAGGTCTCTTCACACTGCTGGTGTGTTAAATTTTTTGACATAGGGTGCTGCAAGATAACGGGCCTCACATAGCTGCTGCCAGGCCCCTAATCTGCCATGGGCCCCTATATACCGCCTCCTCATGCTGCTGCCAAGTCCAGAGTCTGTCATGGTCCCTGTACGGCCTCCCATTGCTGCTGTCTCCATCGCCACACTCTGCTGCCATGTGCCACTTTCAGGTCTCTTCACACTGCTGGTGTGTTAAATTTTTTGACATAGGGTGCAGGCAGATTACGGGCCTCACATAGCTGCTGCCAGGCCCCTAATCTGCCATGGGCCCCTATATACCGCCTCCTCATGCTGCTGCCAAGTCTAGAGTCTCTCATGGGTCCCTGTACGGCCTCCCATTGCTGCTGTCTCCATCGCCACACTCTGCTGCCATGTGCCACTTTCAGGTCTCTTCACACTGCTGGTGTGTTAAATTTTTTGACATAGGGTGCTGCAAGATAACGGGCCTCACATAGCTGCTGCCAGGCCCCTAATCTGCCATGGGCCCCTATATACCGCCTCCTCATGCTGCTGCCAAGTCCAGAGTCTGTCATGGTCCCTGTACGGCCTCCCATTGCTGCTGTCTCCATCGCCACACTCTGCTGCCATGTGCCACTTTCAGGTCTCTTCACACTGCTGGTGTGTAAAATTTTTTGACATAGGGTGCTGCAAGATAACGGGCCTCACATAGCTGCTGCCAGGCCCCTAATCTGCCATGGGCCCCTATATACCGCCTCCTCATGCTGCTGCCAAGTCCAGAGTCTGTCATGGTCCCTGTACGGCCTCCCATTGCTGCTGTCTCCATCGCCACACTCTGCTGCCATGTGCCACTTTCAGGTCTCTTCACACTGCTGGTGTGTTAAATTTTTTGACATAGGGTGCAGGCAGATTACGGGCCTCACATAGCTGCTGCCAGGCCCCTAATCTGCCATGGGCCCCTATATACCGCCTCCTCATGCTGCTGCCAAGTCTAGAGTCTCTCATGGGTCCCTGTACGGCCTCCCATTGCTGCTGTCTCCATCGCCACACTCTGCTGCCATGTGCCACTTTCAGGTCTCTTCACACTGCTGGTGTGTTAAATTTTTTGACATAGGGTGCTGCAAGATAACGGGCCTCACATAGCTGCTGCCAGGCCCCTAATCTGCCATGGGCCCCTATATACCGCCTCCTCATGCTGCTGCCAAGTCCAGAGTCTGTCATGGTCCCTGTACGGCCTCCCATTGCTGCTGTCTCCATCGCCACACTCTGCTGCCATGTGCCACTTTCAGGTCTCTTCACACTGCTGGTGTGTTAAATTTTTTGACATAGGGTGCTGCAAGATAACGGGCCTCACATAGCTGCTGCCAGGCCCCTAATCTGCCATGGGCCCCTATATACCGCCTCCTCATGCTGCTGCCAAGTCCAGAGTCTGTCATGGTCCCTGTACGGCCTCCCATTGCTGCTGTCTCCATCGCCACACTCTGCTGCCATGTGCCACTTTCAGGTCTCTTCACACTGCTGGTGTGTTAAATTTTTTGACATAGGGTGCAGGCAGATTACGGGCCTCACATAGCTGCTGCCAGGCCCCTAATCTGCCATGGGCCCCTATATACCACCTCCTCCTGCTGCTGCCAGGTCCAGAGTCTCTCATGGGTCCCTGTACGGCCTCCCATTGCTGCTGTCTCCATCGCCACACTCTGCTGCCATGTGCCACTTTCAGGTCTCTTCACACTGCTGGTGTGTAAAATTTTTTGACATAGGGTGCTGCAAGATAACGGGCCTCACATAGCTGCTGCCAGGCCCCTAATCTGCCATGGGCCCCTATATACCGCCTCCTCATGCTGCTGCCAAGTCCAGAGTCTGTCATGGTCCCTGTACGGCCTCCCATTGCTGCTGTCTCCATCGCCACACTCTGCTGCCATGTGCCACTTTCAGGTCTCTTCACACTGCTGGTGTGTTAAATTTTTTGACATAGGGTGCAGGCAGATTACGGGCCTCACATAGCTGCTGCCAGGCCCCTAATCTGCCATGGGCCCCTATATACCGCCTCCTCATGCTGCTGCCAAGTCTAGAGTCTCTCATGGGTCCCTGTACGGCCTCCCATTGCTGCTGTCTCCATCGCCACACTCTGCTGCCATGTGCCACTTTCAGGTCTCTTCACACTGCTGGTGTGTTAAATTTTTTGACATAGGGTGCAGGCAGATTACGGGCCTCACATAGCTGCTGCCAGGCCCCTAATCTGCCATGGGCCCCTATATAACGCCTCCTCATGCTGCTGCCAAGTTCAGAGTCTGTCATGGGTCCCTGTACGGCCTCCCATTGCTGCTGTCTCCATCGCCACACTCTGCCATGTGCCACTTTCAGGTCTCCTCACACTGCTGGTGTGTTGAATTTTTTGACATAGGGTGCTGGCAGATTACGGGCCTCCTATAGCTGCTGCCAGGCCCCTAATCTGCCATAAGCCCCTATATACCGCCTCCTCATGCTGCTGCCAAGTCCAGAGTCTGTCATGGGTCCCTGTACGGCCTCCCATTGCTGCTGTCTCCATCGCCACACTCTGCCATGTGCCACTTTCAGGTCTCCTCACACACTGCTGGTGTGTTGAATTTTTTGACATAGGGTGCTGGCAGATTACGGGCCTCCTATAGCTGCTGCCAGGCCCCTAATCTGCCGTAGGCCCCTATATACCGCCTCCTCATGCTGCTGCCAGGTCCAGAGTCTCTCATGGGTCCCTGTACGGCCTCCCATTGCTGCTGTCTCCATCGCCACACTCTGCCATGTGCCACTTTCAGGTCTACTCACACTGCTGGTGTGTTCCATTTTTTGTCATAGGGTGCTGGCAGATTATGGGCCTCCCATAACTGCTGCCAGGCCCCTAATCTGCCATGGGCCCCTATACCGACTCCTCATGCTGTGACGTTGCAACAAGGTGGAATTCAACCCTACATATGTTAGACCGCCTTTACGAACAGCAAAAGGCCATCACAGATTTCCTGATGTTAAAAGCAGATAAAGGTACTCCCTGTGTAACTTAGATGTCAGCCATTGGCAGCTCATGCGTGACACCTGCGCTTGCTCAGGCCCTTTGAGGAGGCCACGCTATTCGTGAGTCGGCAGGACTATGGGATGAACGACGTCATTCCTCTGTTGCACGTCCTGGAACAAATGCTGTTAACAATGGCTGGTCAGGGTGCGGTAGACGTGGCGCACAGATCTCAACGCCACATGGCCCCTGTGGGGGCAGGACTGGAAGAAGAGGAGGAGGTAGAGGAGGACATTGGTGCTCAGGAATTATTGAGTGAAATGGGTGGTTTTTCCACTCAGCGGACAGGAGTGGAGGAGCAGGAGCATCTGGTAGAGGAGGAGGAAGAGGAGACAGAGGACCTAGACGCACCGTGGCAGTATGCTGTGGAGATGGAGGCAGGGAGTCCCTCGCATTCCTTGGCACAAATGGCCCATAGCATGCTCGGTTGCTTGCGTAGCGACAGCCGAATAATAACCATCAGACAGAGGGATGACTTTTGGCTGTCCACCTTGTTGGACCCTCGCTACCGTTCAAAAATGGTGGCCTTTTTCACACCTGCTGAGAGGGAGGCCAAAATAACGTACTATAAAAAACACCTATGTAGTCAGCTGGTCTCTGCCTGTCTGCGCCAACGTCCATCCTCAGACACTGTGGGCCCTGTGCGCTCGTGTTCCGCTGCCATGGCAGCAGGGGAGGGGTGGGGTGGTAGGAGCAGTGGCAGCTCCACCAGCAGCGGCTGCCTCAGTCTGCAGTCGATGATGAGTAGCTTTCTTCACCAGCGCAGTGAGGAAACTACTAACCAGCCGCAGCAGCAGCAGCAGCATCAGGTGGACCTGGAGCAGGACCTCAAACAACAGGCTTAGGCCTACTTGGACAGCACCCTGCCAACCGAGGTAGACAATCCCCTTGACTACTGGGCAACGAAACTTGACCTTTGGCCCCAACTAGCTGAATTTGCCCTTGAAAGGCTGTCATGCCCGGCCAGTAGCGTGGCATCGGAGCGCGTGTTTAGTGCGGCAGGAGGTATTGCAACTCCGCGGAGGACACGACTGTCCACCCAAAGTGTGGAGAGACTCACGTTTGTGAAAATGAATCAGGCGTGGATTAGTCTGGATTTCAAACCACCAGTTCCTGACACAACTGACTAAATCCGCCATGAATCATGCCCCAAACATGTGCCACTTTCAGGTCTCCTCACACTGCTGGTGTGTTCCATTTTTTGTCATAGGGTGCTGGCAGATTACGGGCCTCCCATAGCTGCTGCCAGGCCCCTAATCTGCCATGGGCCCCTATACCGCCTCCTCATGCTGCTGCCAAGTCCAGAGTCTCTCATGGGTCCCTGTACGGCCTCCCATTGCTGCTGCCTCCATCGCCACACTCTGCCATGTGCCACTTTCAGGTCTCCTCACACTGCTGGTGTGTTCCATTTTTTGTCATAGGGTGCTGGCAGATTACGGGCCTCCCATAGCTGCTGCCAGGCCCCTAATCTGCCATGGGCCCCTATACCGCCTCCTCATGCTGCTGCCAGGTCCAGAGTCTCTCATGGGTCCCTGTACGGCCTCCCATTGCTGCTGTCTCCATCGCCACACTCTGCCATGTGCCACTTTCAGGTCTCCTCACACTGCTGGTGGGTTCCATTTTTTGTCATAGGGTGCTGGCAGATTACGGGCCTCCCATAGCTGCTGCCAGGCCCGTAATCTGCCATGGGCCCCCGTACCGACTCCTCATGCTGCTGCCAGGCCCGTAATCTGTCATGGGCCACTGTTGTCGCTTGTTGGCATATTCCGCTCGTTCAGATGCTCCTTCTCCTGCTACTCCTCTTCACGGATTCCGTCAGCAGTCTTTCTTGGAATCCGTTTCCAAGAGACAACAGTTTGCGAGCACGCACCCGACGGTGCAGAAGCTGAACGTCCTCCTGTCCAAGTTGCTGCTGCCAGGCTCGTAATCTGTCATGCGCCCCTGTACCGCCTCCTCATGCTGCTGCCAGGTCCAGAGTGTGTCATGGGCCCCCGTACCGACTCCTCATGCTGCTGCCAGGCCCGTAATCTGTCATGGGCCCCTGTACCGCCTCCCCATGCTGCTGCCAGGTCCAGAGTGTGTCATGGGTCCCTGTACGGCCTCCCATTGCTGCTGCCAGGCCCGTAATCTGCCATGGGCCCCTGTACCGACTCCTCATGCTGCTGCCAGGCCCGTAATCTGTCATGGGCCCCTGTACCGCCTCCTCATGCTGCTGCCAGGTCCAGAGTGTGTCATGGGTCCCTGTACGGCCTCCCATTGCTGCTGTCTCTATCGCCACACTCTGCCATGTGCCACTTTCAGGTCTCCTCACACTGCTGGTGGTTTCCATTTTTGTCATAGGGTGCTGTATGGCCTCCCATTGCTGCTGCCTCCACCGCCACACTGTGGCTCCACACTCTGGTTTTGGCCCCGTGACTGCCCAAATGAGTGAAGTGTGCGGTGATTCTAAGATCGACGGCACTCATCTGCATGTCATACTGACTGACAGTATTATTTCTCTTCCCCAGCAGACTCCAAGGGCATTTAAATTAAAGGTACAGTGTTCTGCACTAATATTAAGTCTCTCTGAAGCCTAGAAACACCCTTTTTTAAGTTAAATTCACAGCGAATTTATTCGACTCGAATCGAATATTGTCCACGAATTCGCCGAATCAGTCGAATCGAATTTTTCATTTCTTCGCTCATCTCTAACTGTGAGGTCTTGTGGACCATTGTCACAGTATAGAAAGTGAGTGGGAATGTAAAGCTTTATGGTTGTCACTGGACCAGTTGGTGATGGTACGTTCCAGAAGGGACAATTGTTCCATTAAAAAAGGTCAGTGGTGAGATTTCCTCTAATTTCTTCCATTTTTGTATCTTATGAAAAGAAGTTTATGGAGATCTCCTCAATTTGAAATATCTTCAATACGCAGTCAGTGGCTAAGATTTGACAACTGTTTTCACCCTTTCCAAAAGTTTTGGCCAACAGATTGCTGGTTTTCATCCATAGCTCACTTAATTTGTGATGTCTTCTTATGTGGATTGTTCCTACTTAGCTCCCTCTACTGAAAATGTCTCTGAATCAGGGGTGGACTGACCAATTGAGCACCCGGGCACTTCCCGAGGGCCCGGGGTCAGTAGGGGGCCCCATGAAATGCTCCTGGTACCTTTTATAGGCTTTTTTTGATTGTGGGTGAGGACATGGGGCCCCATGATCCCCTATTGCTAAGGGCCCCATGAGTTGTCAGTCTACCCCTGCTCCGAAGCACCTTCTAAAGTTGGCCAAAAGTTGAATTCTGAAAGAATTTTCTTTTGAAAATCTTTTCTAAGAAATTCCGTTCGAATTTCGCACCATTAGTGGGCCAGAGAACCGGACAATTTTCGTGCGACCATCGAATCTGAGTGATCAAGCATGTTGGAAATTTTCTGGAAAAGGAACAAATTTAATTCATATGTGTTCAGTTTTAAAGGGATGAGGTGACAACTCTAAACTTGACCCATGTATGGCCTGCATTAGTCCTGAAGCTCTTTTCTCTCTTTTCCTGGTCCACCCACACTGCAAGCTCCCCTCCAGAGTCCACACATTCAAAGGACCATCCTTTTCAGAGCCTCAGGCTTCCTCTCCACCTGCAGGGATATGGCTGAACAACCCCCTGTGATAACATGCGTTCCTTTTTAAGTGGCAATATTGGCCACTCTTAAATTACTCATTTTGAAGTTTGTTAGCTAGTGGGTACAACTTTTTACCTCTTTGGCCTCTTTTTTTCTGATACCATCTGTATTCCACCTACACTAACCCCTATTATGCTTCCTGACAAGGCATTTTCTCCTTTTTTTTTTGTTTTGACGTTTGGCCCTGATCAACCATACCGTAAAGTGGATATAAAAAGTCTTCACACCCTTGTTAAAATCTCAGGTTTCTGTGATGTAAAAAAATGAGACAAAGATAAATCATTTAAGAACTTTTTCCACCTTTAATGTAAACTATAAACTGTACAACTCAGTTGGACAACAAACTGAAATCTTTTAGGTGGAGGGAAGTAAAAATAAAAATGAAATAATATGGTTGCATAAGTGTACACACCCTTAAACTAATACTTTGTTGAAGCACCTTTTGATGTGATTCCAGCACTCAGTCTTTTTAGGGAGGAGTCTATTAGCATTGCACATCTTTGCCCGCTCTTCCTTGCAAAAACACTCCAAATCTGTCAGATTGCGAGGGCATCTCCTGTGCACAGCCCTTTTCAGATCACCCCGCAGATTTTCGATCGGATTGAGGTCTGGGATCTGGCTGGGCCATTGCAAAACTTTCATCTTCTTCTGGTGAAGCCATTGCTTTGTTGATTTGGATGTATGCTTTGGGTCGTTGTCATGGTGAAAGATGAAGTTTGTCTTCATGTTCAGCTTTCTAGCAGAATCCTGAAGGTTTTGTGGCGATATTGACTGGTATTTGGAACAGTTCATAATTCCCTCTACTTTTCCTAAGGTCCCAGTTCCAGCTGAAGAAAAACAGCCCCAAAGCATGATGCGGCCACCACCATGCTTCACGGTGGGTATGGTGTTCTTTTGGTGAGGTGCAGTGGTGTTTTTGCACCAAATATATCTTCTGGAATTCTGGCCAAAAAGTTCAACCTTGGTTTCATCAGACCAGAACACATTTTCCCATATGCTTTTGAGAGACTTCAGATGTGTTTTTGCAAAATTTAGCTGGGCTTGGATGTTTTTCTTCGTAAGAAAAGGCTTTCGTCTTGCCCCTCTACCCCATAGCCCAGACATATGAAGAATACGGGAGATTGTTGTCACATGGACCACACAGCCAGTACTTGTCAGATATTCCTGCAGCTCCTTTCTGTTCTCATGGCTGCCTCCTAGACCAGTTTTCTTCTCATCTGTTCATACATTTTGGAGGGACGTCCAGTTCTTGGTGATGTCACTAATGTACCATGTTTTCTCCACTTGATGATGACTGTCTTCACTGTGTTCCATGGTATATCTAATGCCTTGGAAATTCTTTTGTACCCTTCTCTTGACTGATACCTTTTAACAATGAGATCCCTCTGATGCTTTGGAAGCTCTCTGCGCACCATGGATTTTGCTGTAGGATGCGTCTAAGAAAATGTCAGGAAAGACCTACTAGAACAGCTGAACTTTTTTTGGGGTCACTCAGAGGCAGGGGCGGACTGACAACTCATGGGGCCCCCGGGCAATATGGGATCATGGGACCCCTGTGTCCTTGCCCAAACTCAAAAAAGCCTATGAAAAAGGTACCAGGGGCATCTCATGGGGCCCGCTACTGCAATAGGGGGTCATGGGGCCCCTGTGTCCTTGCCCAAACTCCAAAAAGCCTATGAAAAAGGTACCAGGGGCATCTCATGGGGCCCCCTACTGACCCCGGGCCCTCGGGCAGTGCTCGAGTTTCCAAATGGTCAGTCCGCCCCTGCTCAGAGGCACTTGAAATGATGACATGTGTGTACTGACTCGTATTTAACATGATTTTGAATGTGATTGCTTAATTCTGAACACAGCTACATCCCCAGTTATAAGAGGGTATAAGAGGGTGTGCACACTCATGCAACCACATTATTTTAGTTTTTTATGTTTACCCCCCCCCTAAAAGAATTCCGTTTGTTTTTCAATTGAGTTGCACAATTTATCTGTCACATTAAAGGTGGAAAAAGTTCTGAAATGATATATCTTTGTCTCATTTTATTTTACATCACAGACACTTGACATTTTAACAGGGGTGTGTAGACTTTTTATTTCCACTGTATATCCTTAAGTTTTAGCTCAGCTGTGAACTGCTTTCACCATGGCCTGCCTAGCTGTTGTTTGTCACCCCTCTTCCCTAACTGGTGAAACATTCATTCTGGAAGCAACACGGCACTATGCTGCCTTTGGCCCCAGAACTGCTCTGCCAGGGGAACCAGCTCAGCTTCAAGCCTGCCCGCTTATGTAGCTGTCACTCTCCACCATTCTCCCCTCATCTTCTGCTGCCCACATGGTCACTAGTCACCAACCTTCTGCTGCCAAGCAATTGCAGTGGTCATGTCTAGGCACTTGGCTTGACAAAACTGATACCATGTTTTCACAGAAGGCATCTAAATCCTGATCTCCCACAAAATGTAAGTATCTCTAAGAAGCGTGTGAGACTAGCCAAGAGCCTACTAGCAGCCACTGCGTTTTTGAGAACATTGTGGGGTTTTCAAGTGACTGGTGTAGGGCCTGGGGAGAAGAAAGAGAGAAGAAGCTGGTGAGGAGGGTGGCGGGGCAGAGTTTTGATATATGTGTATCAGGACAAGGACTGGTGACATCAGCTGCCATTAGGCATTGTGATGGAATATGTCAACAGCACTTGTGGGTCAGCTGCTATAAGTTGACCAAGACTCACAAGACCTGTTGTGCACTTTTCCATAGTCCGGGAGGTGAGATTGAGGGCAGTGCTATCAATTCTTTTTTTTATTTTACAATACCTATAGGATGTCTACCTGAAATGACAGGTGCACTTAACACGTTCAAGGCCTGACTTGTTTATACGTTTAAAATTATTCTCCATCTTCAGATGCCGTAGATTGTTCCAGGTGTCCATGGGATATGTGGCCGAATACAGAAAAGGACCAATGTATTCCAAAACCAATTGAGTATCTTTCATATAGTGAACCATTAGGAATGACTTTAATGGCTACAAGCCTTTCCTCTTCCATGATCCCAGTTTCCATTTTCAAACTTTTCCTTCGTTACAAGACCACACCAATTGTCAGAGCCAATAATTACTCTGTGAGTTGTATTCTGCTATTGTCCCTGTCACTCTGCTTTCTCTGTTCTTTGACTTTCATTGGTTATCCAGAGCCTGAGAAGTGCCTTCTGCGCCAAGCTGCCTTTGGTATGGCTTTTGCTCTCTGTGTTTCCTGTATCTTGGCCAAAACTTTAATGGTGGTTTTTGCCTTTATGGCCACCAAACCAGGAAGCAGGCTGAAGAGATGGACCAGTCCTTATGTGTCCTATATAGTGATTGTCACCGGTTCTCTTCTACAGTTTCTCCTCTGCAGTATTTGGGTGGGGGCTGCTCCACCGTTCCCTCAAAATAACACAAAAACACAACCTGAAATCATTGTTGTTGAATGTAATGAGAACTCACCCACTGCCTTTTGGAGCATGCTGGGATATCTCGGCCTCTTGGCCTCCATCAGTTTTGTGGTTGCGTTCTTGGCCAGAAGACTCCCCGACAACTTCAACGAGGCCAAGTTTATCACCTTCAGCATGTTGGCCTTCTTAAGTGTCTGGATTTCCTACATCCCGGCCTCTCTCAGCTCCAAAGGAAAGTACAGCGTAGCCATGGAAATCTTTGCAATCCAGTCATCAAGCTGGGCTCTAGTGATCTGTATGTTTCTTCCTAAATGTTTCATCATCCTTTTTCGACCAGAGATGAACTCCAAAGAGCATCTCATGGGGAAAGACAGAGGCCGGAAATAGAACATAGATAACAGGCCATGAAAACTAAAAATGGCCAAATAATCATTCTTCCTGGAACATATGTACAATTTTGTACCTTTAGGTGAAATGTAAAAAATTTAATTTCATGTATTAAATGACTATTATTGGGCATTATATGGTTCATGATATTTTGTTTCTGTATGTTCTATACAGGTAGTATTTAATATTTTATGTTTACAATACATTTTAATATCAGTGAGACCACAGCCTGGAATATTTTTACATTTTTGGTTTACAAAATTAGATAACACATTTTGATTTATTTAACATTGCTGGAAATATTTCTTTAATACCCAAATTAGTTCATTTCATTTCAAGAATGGTGCCCCAAGAGGGGTTTACAGAAAAAAAACAAAAAAACCCCCAAAAGCTCTGATTGCAGCACTCACCTCCTCTCTGTTGCTGTGCTCCATAGTTATTTTCTTCTGCCCCGTAATGATTCCACCCAGAAGACTGAAGTCATCTCGTGTCACAGAGTATTACAATATGGAACAGGAAAAACCAATAAAAAGGTTGTACAGCTCCCCAGACAGAAAGTCTCA
This sequence comes from Staurois parvus, assembly GCF_062004578.1. NCBI lineage: Eukaryota > Metazoa > Chordata > Amphibia > Anura > Ranidae > Staurois > Staurois parvus. The sequence continues at coordinate 1,456,521 of NW_028318443.1, forward strand.
ACACCACATAACAAAATACATAGGCCCATGTGTCAAAGGTGTGACAGAGCCAGTACTCCCGGGGTTTATGCTTTTGCCTTTTAATCCAAATGTTGACCTTCTGATTTTCTCAGAAAATAAGCCCTGTGTTCTCAATGTATATAGAAGATTACAAGAAAGGGTCGGTGGGCGGGATGTAAATGCCTAGAAGGGATAGTCCATGGTCAGAGGCAGAAATACTACATCCCTCCTAAACTTTATCTATTTTCACAATAATGAGCAAAAATTCCCCCTCCAAAAAATCCATCCATCTGCACAAAACCTCCCCTCCCCCTCCAAATCCTCCCTCCCAGCTCAAATCCTCTCCCCCTAAATCCACCCCCCAATACCCCCTCCCATCACAAATCCTCTCCCCCCCAATACCCCCTCCCAACACAAATCCTCACCCCCAAATTCACCCCCCAATCCCCCATCTCAACACAAATCTTCTCCCCTCCAAATCCACTCCCCCAATACCCCCTCCCAACACAAATCCTATCACCCTAAATCCATTCCCCCCAATCCCCCCTCCCAACACAAATCCTTCCCCCTCAAATCCATCCCCCCATCCCCCCTCCCAATACAAATCCTTTCCCCTAAAATCCATCCGCCTACCCCCCTTCTCAACATAAATCCTCTCCCCCCAAATTCATTCCCACCAATCCCCCCTCCAAACACAAATCCTCTCCTCCCATTCCATTTCTCCTCAATACCCCCTCCCAACTCAAATCCTCTCCCCCCCAAATCCACCCTCCAATACCCTCTCCCAACACAAATTTTCTCCCCCCAAATCCATTTCCCCCAAACTCCCCTCCCAACACAAATTCTCTCCCCCCAAATCCATTATCCCCAATCCCCACTTCCTAAACAAATCCTCTCCCCCAAATCAATCCCCCCAATCCCCCCTCCAAACACAAATCCTTTCCCCCCAAATTCACCCCCCCCCCAATCCCCCCTCCCGACACAAATCTTCTACCCCTAAATCCATTCCCCCCAATCCCCCCTCCCAACAGAAATCATCCCCACCCAAATCAATTTCCCTCTACTCCCCCAATTCAATTCCCCCCAATCCCCCATTCCAAAACAAATCCTCTCCCCCCAAATCCATTTCCCTCCAATCCCCCTCAAATCCATTTCCCTCAAATCCCCCCCAAATCCATTTCCCCCCAATCCCCCCTCCCAACACAAATCTTCTCCCCCAAAATCCATTTCCCTCCAATCCCCCCCAAATCCATTTCCCTCCAATCCCTCTTGCCAACACATAACCTGTCCCCCAAATCCATTTCCCTCCAATCCCTCACAAATCCATTTCCCCCCAATCCCCCTCCCAACACAAATCCTGCTCGCCCTCTGTATACACTGCTCCCCCACTGTATACGCTGCTCCCCCACTGTATACGCTGCTCCCCCACTGTATACACTGCTCCCCCATTGTATACGCTGCTCCCCCTCTGTATATATTGCTCCCCCTCTGTATACGCTGCTCCCCCTCTGTATACGCTGCTCCCTCACTGTATACGCTTCTCCTTCACTGTATAGGTTGCTCCCTCACTGTATACACTGCTCCCTCACTGTATACACTGCTCCCCTACTGTATACGCTGCTCCCCCACTGTATACACTGCTCCCCTACTGTATACGCTTCTCCCCCACTGTATACACTGCTCCCCTACTGTATACACTGCTACCCCACTGTATACACTGCTCCCTTACTTTATACGCTGCTCCCCCACTGTATACGCTGCTCCCCTACTGTATACACTGCTCCCTCACTGTATACGCTGCTCCCCCACTGTATACACTGCTCCCTCACTGTATACGCTGCTCCCTCACTGTATACGCTGCTTTCCTACTGTATATGCTGCTCCCCCACTGTATACACTGCTCCCTCACTGTATTCGCTGCTCCCCCACTGTATACACTGCTCCCCCACTGTATACGCTGCTTTCCTACTGTATATGCTGCTCCCCCACTGTATACGCTGCTCCCTCACAGTATACGCTGCCCCCCCACTGTATACACTGCTCCCCCACTGTATACACTGCTCCCCCTCTGTATATATTGCTCCCCCTCTGTATACGCTGCTCCCCCTCTGTATACGCTGCTCCCTCACTGTATACGCTGCTCCCCTACTGTATACGCTTCTCCTTCACTGTATAGGTTGCTCCCTCACTGTATACACTGCTCCCCTACTGTATACGCTGCTCCCCCACTGTATACACTGCTCCCCTACTGTATACACTGCTCCCCCACTGTATACACTGCTCCCTTACTTTATACGCTGCTCCCCCACTGTATATGCTGCTCCCCCACTGTATACACTGCTCCCCTACTGTATACACTGCTCCCCCACTGTATACACTCCTCCCTTACTTTATACGCTGCTCCCCCACTGTATATGCTGCTCCCCCACTGTATACACTGCTCCCTCACTGTATACGCTGCTTTCCTACTGTATATGCTGCTCCCCCACTGTATACACTGCTCCCCCACTGTATACGCTGCTTTCCTACTGTATATGCTGCTCCCCCACTGTATACACTGCTCCCTCACAGTATACGCTGCCCCCCCACTGTATACACTGCTCCCCCACTGTATACACTGCTCCCTCACAGTATACGCTGCTCCCCTACTGTATACGCTTCTCCCTCACAGTATACGCTGCCCCCCCACTGTATACGCTGCTCCCCCACTGTATACACTGCTCCCTCACAGTATACGCTGCTCCCCTACTGTATACACTGCTCCCTCACAGTATACGCTGCCCCCCCCACTGTATACACTGCTCCCCCACTGTATACACTGCTCCCTCACTGTATACGCTGCTCCCCCACTGTATACACTGCTCCCTCACTGTATACGCTGCTCCCCCACTGTATACACTGCTCCCTCACAGTATACGCTGCCCCCCCCACTGTATACACTGCTCCCCCACTGTATACACTGCTCCCTCACTGTATACGCTGCTCCCCCACTGTATACGCTGCTCCCTCACAGTATACACTGCTTTCCTACTGTATATGCTGCCCCCCCACTGTATACACTGCTCCCTTACTGTATACGCTGCTCCCTCACTTTATACGCTGCTCCCCCACTGTATACACTGCTCCCTCACTGTGTACGCTGCTCCCCCACTGTATACACTGCTTTCCTACTGTATATGCTGCTCCCTCACTTTATACGCTGCTCCCTCACAGTATACACTGCTCCCCCACTGTATACGCTGCTCCCCCACTGTATACGCTGCTCCCTCACAGTATACACTGCTTTCCTACTGTATATGCTGCCCCCCCACTGTATACACTGCTCCCTTACTGTATACGCTGCTCCCTCACTTTATACGCTGCTCCCCCACTGTATACACTGCTCCCTCACTGTGTACGCTGCTCCCCCACTGTATACACTGCTTTCCTACTGTATATGCTGCTCCCTCACTTTATACGCTGCTCCCTCACAGTATACACTGCTCCCCCACTGTATACGCTGCTCCCTCACTGTATACGCTGCTCCCCCACTGTATACGCTGCTCCCTCACTGTATACGCTGCTCCCCCACTGTATACGCTGCTCCCTCACTGTATACACTGCTCCCCCACTGTATACGCTGCTCCCTCACTGTATACACTGCTCCCCCACTGTATACGCTGCTCCCTCACAGTATACACTGCTTTCCTACTGTATATGCTGCTCCCCCACTGTATACATTGCTCCCCCACTGGAAAAAATACCTAGATCAAGGTTTGATCTAGTTCAGTGCCAGGATGTGTGTCAAAGGTCAGAATTTAAAAAAAAGAAATTTGGTGTCAGTGTGTTTTAGGTAAATAAACAAAAAAAACAAAACAAAATGCGCACTATTGTTTCTGGGCTGTACTACGGGTACAAATAACATACACATACAATATATGGTATCGCTGCGATCGTCAAGAGCTGGAGAATGTATTTTGGGTTGTTCTTTGGTGGTAGGTTATGGCAGTAACAAGAAACACAGCTAAATTAAAAACATTATTTGTTTTTACTATTTTGGGCCAGTTTTCCTTTGATAATAAAAAAAATCAGGAGATATTCATTACCATTTACCACCAAATGAAAACCCAATTTGTCCTGAAAAAAACGCGGTATAATCCACCTGGATGTACGAAGTAGTTGTGATGATATGGACGGTTTTACTATCACATGTCAACATTGCAGAATTGTGCTTAGGCATTTCGATTTGTTTTACCCTTAGGCATGAAGGGGTTAATATACATAGATAATGTATTATATTTTGAGCAGGATGTACCAACCACACAAATGCTGAAATCTAAACCATATCTACAGTAATGTGCATAAACATTAGGCTAACCACATTGTGAGTGGAATCACTTCCCCAGCCTCAGTAACACTTCATTACCACTTCATTTTTTGTCATACTTGGCTATACTTTACCAAAGAGGAAGCGGTCACAGACGGTTAACCATAGGCTGATGTGATATGAATGCGAAATGATTTCATGAAATGATGCAGAAAAATGGAACAACTATCAAACAATAATAAAGATTACAGAAACTCTTCACCAATTAGAGTAAAATGGCAACATTGTCGCCAACACCCGCCATGTCCAGACCAATCATAAACTATGGAGCTAATATCAAGGGTACTATTACCCCACCATCACTTAACTTCTTCTACAGCACAATAAAAATTATAAACACAGTTTAAATTTGATGGTTGCAAATATATATATAATATAAGGGGCCCATGTACACTGCAGCTGATAAACTCACGTTTAGGAGCTGTTCAGCGTTTTTTTCAGCAGCCCCTGAACTCTCCCTAATGTTGTCCTATGTGTCCGTGTACACATCGTCCTTTACAGTCGTTTACAGGCAGTTGAGTTTACAGTCCTTTTTTTTGAATGCAGATAACTTGCGTTCAGCAGTTGATTTTATCATCGTTTCAAACGCAAAATGCTTGTAAACGTGGCAAATTGCATTTACAAGCATTTTCATTTCAAACATTTTTTTAACTCTTTCAGTTCCCTATGCTGCCCAGAGCCTTTTTTCATCATGAAAAATGCATGAAAAGTGTTTTCAAGGTACTCAGATGGACAAAACACTGAACACAGGATGTTCCTACCAAGCTTGTCCCACATTGTAATGACCAATTCACACCTCAGACCTCTCCCACCCTTGGAAACAAAAGATATGGTAATGACCATTCACACCTCAGACCTCTCCCACCCTTGGAAACAAAAGATATGGTAATGACCATTCACACCTCAGACCTCTCTCACCCTTGGAAACAAAAGATATGTTAATGACCATTCACACCTCAGACCTCTCCCATCCTTGGAAACAAAAGATATGGTAATGACCATTCACACCTCAAATTCCTCTTGAAGACCCCCTGCCAGTTGGCCTTAATGACTCCCTCCACCAGACACCTTTCCCACCCTTGGAAACAAAAGAAATGTGAATGACCATTCACACCTCAAATTCCTCATGAAGACCCCTTGCCAGGTGACCTTAATGACTCCCTCCACCAGACACCTTTTCCACCCTTGGAAACAAAAGATATGTTAATGACCATTCACACCTCAAATTCCTAATGAAGACCTCTTGCCAGGTGACCTTAATGACTCCCTCCACCAGACACCTTTCCCACCCTTGGAAACTAAAGAAATGTTAATGAGCAACTCACACCTAAGCTAATCTTAACATATACTGCTGTCTCTGCTTCTACTTTCTGTATTTCTCTGAAACAGTCTGAAATAGTTAATAATTTACCACTTTTCAGTGCATTCTGGGCATTTGGGAGATTCTCCTGTGCTTATCTTTAAAAGACTCTTCTAAACGCGCATAAACTCGTTATGCAAATGCGGCAAAACAGACATTTTTTAATCTATGTTTTCCAGCAGTCAGTTTCCATCGTTCAGAAGTGTCCCGTGTACATGGGACCTAAATGTCGGAATGTCTTCTGCGAGTTGAGTCCAGTTTGGTAATCATAAAGGATGAGGTCTGAGTTCATGGAGACACAAGGTTTGCTGTCAACTTTGTTTGGGCAAACTAAATAGCATGGCCACCTGCCCAATGAAGTGAACCTCCAGTGGATGCAGGAAGCATGACATTTAAAGACAGTATTATTACCACCTCTAAATGTGACAGCTTTGTGCTCAGGGCCATGCATCCACCCCCCCCCCGTTGCTTGCTAGGACACTGGTGGCCAATGATGCACCCTCAGCCCCTTTCAGATGCCAGCCAGGAGATCCCCTTCTTTGCACACCTGAAGATGACACACCTCAATCACCCTGCACTTACTGACATACCTTGGGGTAGTTCAAAGAATTTATTAGACCAAATATAGCCTGAAAGGAGAAATGATAATCAAGTGTCCTTATACAACCAATCAGTAGGACAATTGCTTATCCCAACTGGGTCCAAGGTCTTGGAAGGCACTGTTACTCACATCAATAACTCGGCTGTATCTGATGCCCAACGAAAAGGCCCCCAGACGCTACTACACCGCCTCGGGAACAATACTACAGCTATGTAGTCCCAGATACAGCCAATGAACTCCCACATTACCAATGTGACCTTATAATTGGGAAGGGACACCCATACCTACGATGGGCCAAATTGTCACTCCAGCACCACCTTCAAAGACCCAGCGACCCCTGCCGGCTGCCATGACAAAAAAAAATCAGACAAACACATCAGGACACAAAATACTGATCAGGAAAAGAAAACAAAATCAAGGAACCCACACAAAATAAACAACAGGACAAATACAAAGGACAAAACCAATAACCAAAACAAACAAAACAAAGAAACAGCTCCAAAGAGGGAGGGTGGGAGAAACCACACCCGTGCTGGCACAAGCTCCGACTGACCTCTGACAAGTCCCAACCCCTCTCCTCATCCTGGCAAGACCACTTTCAAGCTTGAATACTCCAATCAGGTGAGTAACCACCCCTACCTCCTGAATATACTTCCACACCCGTGCTGCCACAAGCTCCGACTGACCTCCGACAAGTCCCAACCCCTCTCCTCATCCTGGCAAGACCACCCTCAAGCTCAAATACTTAAGTCAAGTGAGTAACCATCCCTACCTCCTGAATATACTCCCCACACCCGTGCTGCCACAAGCTCCGCCTGACCTCCAACAAGTCCCAACCCCTCTCCTCATCCTGGCAAGACCACCCTCAAGCTCGAATACTTCAATCAGGTAAGTAATCACCCCTACCTCCTGAATATACTCCCACCCAATTCCGATCTCTGCCACGTCTGTAAGCCCCAGTCATGCTGGCCCTCCCCTTTATCTTCGCTCAGTCCAGGCCCTGACTATCCCATCACATACAGTTGCAAGAAAAAGTATGTGAACCCCTTGGGATTACGTGGAGTTTTGCATGAATTGGGCATAAAATGTACTCTGAACGTTATCTAAGTCACAACAATAGAAGAACACAGTCTGCTGAACATAATACTACACAAACATTAGATGTTGCCATGGTTTAATTGCACATAACATGTAAACATTCACAGTACAGGGAGGAAAAAGTCTGTGAACCTTTGGACTTAATAACTGCTGGACCCTCCTTTGGCAGCAATAACCTCAACCAAACGTTTCCTGTAGTTGCAGATCAGACCTGCACAACGATCTGGAGTAATTTTGGACCACTCCTCTTCACAAAACTGTTTCAGTGTAGCAATATTCTTGGGATGTCTGGTTTGAATCGCTCTCTTAAGGTCATGCCACAGCATTTCAATCGGGTTGAGGTCAGGACTCTGACTGGGCCACTCCAGAAGGTGTATTCTGTGCTGTTGCAGCCATTGTTTTGTTGAATTACATGTATGCTTTGGGTCATTGTCCTGTTGCATCACCCATCCTCTGCGGAGCTTCAGTTGGCGGACAGATGGTCGTACGTTTTCCTGCAAAATGTCTTGATAAACTCTGGAATTCATTTTCCCATCAATGACAACAATCCGTCCAGGCCCTGAGGCAGCAAAGCAGCCCCAAACCATGATGCTCCCTCCGCCATGTTTTACAGTGGGGATGAGGTGTTGATGTTGGTGTGCTGTGCCTTTTTTCTCCACACATAGTGTTGTGTGTTCTTCCCAAACAACTCAATCTTGGTTTCATCTGTCCACAGTATATTTTGCCAGTAGTGCTGTGAAACATCCAGGTGCTCTTTTGCAAACTTCAAACGTGCTGCAATATTCTTTTTGGACAGCAATGGATTCCTCCGTGGTGTCCTCCCATGTACTCCATTCTTGTTTAATGTTTTCCTTATTGTAGATGTGTCAACAAAAATGTTAGCATGTGCCAGAGATTTCTGTAGGTCTTTAGCTGACACTCTGGGATTCTTCTTTACCTCATGCAGCATTCTGCGCTGTGCTCTTGCAGTCATTTTTACAGGACGACCACGCCTAGGGAGAGTAGCAACAGTGCTAAACTTTCTCCATTTGTAGACAGTCTGTCTTACTGTGGACCCATGAACATCAAGGCTTTTGGAGATACTTTTGTAACCCTTTCCAGCTTCATGCAAGTCAACAATTCTTGATCGTAGGTCTTCTGAGAGCTCTTTTCTGCGAGGCATGGTTCACATCAGACAGTGCTTCTTGAAACCAGTAAACCCAAAACAGGTGTGTGTTTTTTAAGGGCAGGACAGCTGTCAGCAACACATCCAATATCATCACACTGATTGGAGTCAAGGTTGGCTCACTCCTGGCTCCAATTAGCTCTGGGAGAAATCATTAAGCTAGGGCCTCACATAATTTTTCCTCCCTGCATTGTGAATGTTTACATGTTATGTGCAATTAAACCATGGCAACATCTAATGTTTGTGTAGTATTATGTTCCACAGACTGTGTTCTTCTATTGTTGTGACTTAGATGACGTTCAGAGCACATTTTATGCCCAATTCATGCAAAACTCCACGTAATCCCAAGGGGTTCACATACTTTTTCTTGCAACTGTATGTATAGACATGCTGCAAGTTTGTTAGGTCCTGAAAAATGGAAGAGACCCATGGAATGTCATGCACAGGAAATCAATCAAAGATGCCAATGAGGGAACCCCGATGAAGAACTTTGCTGGAAGAGGATAACACTGGACTCCATAAACTACTAAGTATCTGTTTTTTCATTTACATACAGGAGCCAAACCAAGAAAAAAAATGTAGCTGGGTAGTATGTAGTGCCTCCTTAAAGCTGATCTCCACCTTTTTGATATACTTGACATAGTTCGCTCGGGCCAGCTTGACCCAAACAAACGATGTCCCTCCTGTGTGATGTAAGTATATAGCTGCAGCATTCTGGGTGTGAGCTGAGACTTCCAATCTCATACCTGGAACACAGTCTATCACAGTGGAGCTCAGCCATTAAAAGTAAGCCATGTGTTCTGTCAATAAATACAAAGCTTCATCTGACTGGCTGAGTCAGAGAGGCGGGCTGATGATGTCACAACCTCTGACTCAACTAATCAAAGGAAGCTTTGTATTCATTGATGGAACACATGGCTTACTCTGAATGGCTGAGCGCCACTGTGACAGACTCTAATGCAGGGGTGTCAAACTGGCGGCCCTCCAGCTGTTGAGAAACTACAAGTCCCATCATTCCACTGCCTTTGGGAGTCATGCTTGTAACTGTCAATCTTGCAATGTCTCATGGGACTTGTAGTTTGGCAACAGCTGGAGGGCCGCCAGGTTGACACCTGTGCTCTACACTCCACCGAAACTGCCTTACTCAAACTCTCCAATGACCTGCTAACTGCCAAAGCTAAGTCAGTGCTCCTACTCCTTGACCTCTCTGCGGCCTTCGACACAGTCGACCACCCCCTCCTCCTCAAAAAGCTACACTCCCTCGGCCTCAGAGATTCTGCTCTCTCCTGGCTCTCATCCTACCTGTCACAACGCTCTTTCAGCGTTACCTATAATGCTACCACCTCCCCCTCACTCCCAATCTCTGTTGGGGTCCCTCAAGGCTCCTTCCTCGGGCCCCTTCTCTTCTCCATCTACACCTCTTCCCTTGCCCAACTCATACACTCTCACGGCTTCAACTATACCACCTATATGCCGACGACACACAAATCTATCTCTCAACCCCCCACCTCACCCCCTCAGTCTCTGCCCGAATCACACACCTACTGAGCAACATATCAGACTGGATGTCGCTCCACTTCCTTAAACTGAACCTCTCCAAGACCGAGTTTCTTGTCTTCCCCCCAGCCCGGACCCCACCCCCCATTGACTTCTCCATCATGTCCAACAACGCCACCATCAAACCCGCCCCGCAGGCCAGAGTACTTGGTGTCATTCTGGACTCCAACCTATCCTTCCAGCCCCAAGTCCAATCTTTAACAAACTCGTGCAGACTCCACCTCTGCAACATTGCCAAAATCCACACGTTCCTAACCCCAGAAACCACTAAACAGCTCATCCACTCCCTCATCATATCACGACTCAACTACTGCAACTCCCTCCTCACTGGCCTGCCTCACCGCTGGCTATCCCCGCTTCAGTCCATCCTGAATACGGCTGCCAGACTCATTCACCTTTCCAACCGCTCTGTCTCCCCCACCCCCCTCTGCCAATCCCTCCACTGGCTTCCGATTGCGCAACGGATCAAATTCAAAATCCTAACACTGATGTACAAAGCTGTCCACCATACTGCTCCGAACTACATCACTGACCTAATATCCAAGTACCACACAGCACGCACACTCCGCTCCTCACAAGACCTCCCTCTCTCTAGTTCCCTGGTCTCCTCCTCCCATGCTCGCCTCCAGGACTTCTCCAGGGTGTCACCCTTCCTCTGGAACTCCCTGCCCCAACCAATCAGATTATCACCTGCTCTCTTCTCCTTTAGGTGCACCCTGAAAACCCATCTCTTCAGGGAAGCCTACCCCACCCCCTGCTAACTTGCCGACCTCCTCCACTCTTCCTACCACTCCATCCCCCACAGCTATCTCCTCCTGTACCGCTATCCCCTCCCTCCTAGATTGTAAGCTCCAAGGAGCAGGGCCCTCGATCCCCTCATGTTTTGCATTGTATTGGTATTGTTCTGTCACATGTTCTGTCCCCCTTTGTAATGTACAGCGCTGAGCGAACTATTGGCGCTTTATAAATACTGTATAATAATAATACTGTGTTCCAGGTATGAGACTGGAAGTCTTGGTTCACTCCCGAAACACAGGGTAGTACTCTATATGTAACCACAGCCATTTACAGTTTAGATCGCACATCCAGTGGCCTCACAGGTTAATGAGCCCAGCTATCCATACCCTTTGTTTGTGAGTCTCTTGACTATTAGCCTTAAAATGGAAATAATTGATTTTGAAGATTTGCCTTCCATCGACTTCAATAGGGTTTGCATTAATGTTCGCACTTTTCAGACCTTTAGGCGTGTTTGCTGAATATAACAATAAACTGAACTAGGGATGCACTGAAATTTCGGTGGCCGAAATGTTTCAGCCGAAAACACTCCTTTGAGTGAAAAAAAAAAAAAAAAGCACTGACGGAGGTGCTGAAAAAACCCGCCCCTCGCTTCCACCCCTCTCCGCCAGCCGCTGCCGCCACCGGCCGCCGCTCGGTAGTTCAGCCTTACCTGAGAGACCATCCATCAAGGCTCTGGGCATAGAGATGAGTGAAGGAAAAATGGCCGCTACACATCTCTATGCCCTTGGAGGACTGGAACAATGTGACTTCCCATTCCAGCCATTTTTGTTTTTGTTAAAGCACCAGCTCAATGCTTTTTTTTGATCCAATGCTTTACATTGCAGAGGAGAGATGTGGGGTCTTATTGACCCCATGTCTCTCCATAAAGAGGACCTGTCACTAATTATTTCTATCACAGGGGATGCATGCATTTCTTGTGATAAGAATAAAAGTGATTACATTTTTTTTTAAAAGAAACAGTGCAAAAAAAAAATTAAATACATTTAAAAAAAAAAAGTTTAAAGTGCCCCCGTCCCCCCGTGCTCGCACATAGTGGTGAACGCAGACATAGGCCACGCCCACATATGTAAATGGTGTTCAAACCACACACGTGAGGTATCACCACAAATGTCGGAGTAAGAGCAATAATTCTAGCACTAGACCTCCTCTGTAGCGTTACACTGTTAACCTGTAGAAATGTTTAAAGCATCACCCATGGAGATTTTTAACCACTTCCCGACCGTCCGTTGCATATAAACGGCCGGACGGTGGCAGTACAGGGTCGGGTGGCCGTTTATGAACGGCCTCCCCGCACCCTGCTTGTGCGCGCTCCCTGGGAGCGCGCAGCACCGCGATCCGGTGCCCGCTGTGTCCTCCGGACACAGTGAAACACCGATCGTCGGACGGGACCTCTGTACGAGGTCCCGATCATGTGATCACTGATTGGTCAATCAGTGATCACATGCAAAGTAGTAAGCAAGATGTCACTTGTGACATCATTGCTTACTACGTGTGAAATCTGTGAATGATCACAGAGGTCACATGGTACAAGGCTATTCACAACAGCCTTGTACCATGTGACAAGCTGTGATCAATCACAGCTCACTCAGTACTTCTCAATGAGTGCAGGAATGCACACAGAGAGAAAGAGAAATGATTGCTTTTACATCCTATATGGGTGTAAAAGCAATCAGTAAAAAAAAAATAAAAAATCTTCATCACCCCCCACAAGTAGTACAGTGTCACCATGGTGACACTGTACTGCTAGGGTGACAGTATGTAAAAAAAAAAAATAAAATAAAAAATATTATAAAAAAATAAAATAAAAATGTAAAAAAAAATGTTTAAAAATTATAATTTTTGGTTATAAACTAATTTTTTTTTTCTAAAAAGATAATTGAATACATTTTGGCAAAGATTTATGATGAAATATTATTAATTTGCAAAATTTTATAAAAAAAAACACTTTTGTTCAAAATTTTTGGACTTTTTCATTTATATAGCAAAAAAAATAAAAATCCCAGCGGTGAGTAAATACCACCAAAATAAAGCTTTATCTGTCTCAAAAAAATGGTAAAAAATTAATTTGGGTACAGTGTTGCATGACCGCGCAATTGTCATTCAAAGTGTGATAGCGCTGAAAGCTGAAAATTGCTCTGGTCAGGAAGGGGGTAAAAGTGTCCGGTCTGGAAGTGGTTAAGTACTGCAGTTTCACGCCATTCCACGAGCTTGCACAATTTTAAAGCGTAATATGTTGGGTATCTATTTACTCGCCGTAACATCCGCTTTCATATTTTACAAAAAAAAATGGGGTATATATTGTTTTTTTTTTTTAAATCAAAGTGTATTTTTTTCCAAAAAATATATATTCATTTTTAAAAACTGAGCATTTCAGTTTCAGCTTTCGGCCAAGTGCATTTTGAATATTCATTTTCGGTTTTGGCACCAGAATTTTTATTTTGGTGCACCACTAAACTGAACACAAGCAGTTTCACTCATCACCAGTAATCAGTGAGCTGCTGGCACTTAGAAATGTGGATGAGATGGTGCCCAGCCCCAGTGTCACTTTAACAGGCTTTGTGTGCCCGGGGGTAAGAAGGAGCGGCCGATCATATGAATACTGTGATTGGCTGTCACAGTGGTGACCTGATAAGGAGCTGGTCCGCCGCCACCCAATAATTAGCTGGTTTTGACAGATCTCTCATTTTGTTGAGACTATGTAATGAGAGCACTCTTGGCTTTATAGCTTAATCTCTTTTGCACCACACGTATGCGTTTCATGGGCAGCAAGGCCTTAAGGCCAGCTTCACACCTATGCAGGTTGCATTTGAGCCGTTTCTGCATTGCGTTTTGCATTTTTGCACCTGCATTTTTTCTGCGTTTTTGATACATTTTGCAGGGATTTTTAAAATTTTTCTTGTTGCTAGGTGTGAGATGGGGAAACAGCTCTCATTGTTTGAACACTGTTTGTGTGGAAGTAAATTAATGTTTTGACTGACATTCTGCAGTTTAGCCACAAGATGTCACTGTTTTTCTAACACAGCCTCAGACTGCATAGATATTTGTATATTCATGAAGAGGTGGGGTTTTGCACTCAGGGTTGGAGAGAACAGGAAGGAGAGAGAGAAGCCATGTTTTGGAGTATGGTGAATAAGGGGACGTGTGAGCTGAGAATCTGATGACATCTAGGTGTGAACCAGGTGTAATGGACCGCCTGACAGCACCTCTATCAATCCCCTGGCAGAGCCTCCCCAGAGTGCGGAGTCTAAGCACCGGAGCATTGTTCACCAGGGCCCCTGATGGTGGGGATGGACTTGGAGCGCTCCGGTACCAGGTCGCAGCTGCTAGGTATCTCCAACAGGGGTAGAGGAGTCTGACAGGAGCTCCAGGGGGCTAAAAGTCTGATGTGAGGGAGCCTAGTGATCCCTGTGGGATGGATGGATGGATGAGCTAAATCAGAGTCATACAGGCCGGGTCGGTAACTAGCGGGTCGGTGAGGTACAAAACGGTAGGCAAAGGATAGTCGGGTCACACGCAGGGTCAATACCAAAAGATCAGATTTAAAGGGGAACATCCAGGAGCAGAGTCAGGCAGGCCAAGGGTCAGGACAGGAGAAGGCAGCAAGGTCAAACAATCCAGATCAAGATACTCACAACACAGGTAACAGCATACAAAGACCATTCAGCAACAAGTCTTTGTGCAGAGCTGGTTTAAATAGCCCGCCCTGCACCTGACAGGCGCAGCCTAGGTCCTAGTGCCTGCCTAGTACTGTCACGACGACGGGTGCGCCTGGGTCCTAATGCCTTGCCACCTACACGTCTTGGCAGACACCTACGCCTGTGTAGACCCATGCGTCGCGATGGTCCCTGACACCAGGATACTGATGAGATTGCTGCCAGGAAGCTGATGAGATTGCTGCCAGGATGCTGATGAGATTGCTGCCAGGAATGCTGATGAGATTGCTGCCAGGAAGGCTGATGAGAGCAGAGGAACTAAGCAACATATACAGCAAGACCATATGATTGTTGGAGAGACATTTGTTCTGTTCAGTGTCACCAGCAAATGCAAAGAAGACCCGGGTCGGTAAGATCGTGCACGCACCTCATTTCAGTGTTGGCGCCTTGAGACTGAGTCCAGGCCTATAGTTAGTTAGTTAGGGTCTCTGTTTGTGTCAGGCCACAAGTGTTGTTACTGATCATTGGAAGGACTCCACAACTTAAAGTGACATTTCACATTGGAGAGCTGATAAAATCCTACAAACTCAAGCCAGACTGGCGTTTTGATCAGAAGGAATACTCAGGCACGTGCTACAGGACCAGTTATGGGGGGGGGAATACTGTAGATTTGTGTAAGATTGTAAGCTGTTGTGCTGCACCGCAGGCTAGCCCATACCGTACACCCATACACTGATTCCTGCTCTTTTAGGGTAATAACGGGTAAGGTGTGGCAGCTTAGTTGTGCCCGCCAGTAGGTAAATTACTTCACTTTCTACCTGCATCCATCAGGAGGCGCCGTGCTGTGCAGCACAAGGGTCTCAGCCTTTGGGCTGGGTGTATGTAAATTTATTGTACGTTCCCAGCATTTGGGGTTGTGTTTATTTGCCACATCTAAGTAAAATTCTGTTGTGGCAAAAGCTGGTGTTGGGATTGCTTTCCTCGTTCGTGACTTCACTGTATCCTGGGGAGCCCACCCCGGTACGCGGCTTACATAGGCAGATTTAAAATGCAGTAAAAACGCAATACATGCTTTTCTGCGGCATTTCCATTGAAGTCTATAGAACCAAAAACGCAAGTTTTTGCATTAAAAAAGTCCCTGACCCTTTCCAAAAAAATGCACCGGGTGAAAACGTGGAGATGTGAACGTGTCCCATAGGAAATCATGTTAAAGGGACCTTACTGCATTTCTGCAAAACGCTGCAGAAAATGCTTAGGTGTGAACCTAGGGTAATACTGTATATGGGAAATTTCCTGTTGTTTTTTATTTGTTATTATCACACTTGACTCCCTGGTAAAAAGTCAGGTTCACAGAATATGTCATGACAAATCCTCCTAGAAGTCCTTGCCAAAATAACGCACATCTGTGGCCAGCTGTGATCTTCGTCTCGTTGGCAATGAATGACACCCACCTATAAGGCCAATGGCTTCCATGGTGCAATTCCACTACAGCTGATTTTCCTGCAGCAGCAGTTCCTGACATACAGCTACATATGGACGGGGCACACCTCTGTGTAATAAATAGAAACCCTAAAACTAATGTGGATTCCAACAATAACTTATCCAGTGCAGAAAATGTAGCAAAGGATCTTACTTTGGCCAAACAGGATAGAAGTTGTGAACAATGATGAATTTGCACAGACATACCATCAAGGAACATAAAGAACATGACTTCTGCACATCTGTGGTCAGGGGCGTCCCTACAGTTGGTGCGATAACACTTGGTGACACCCCCTTTGACGATCCCCACAGAATGGATCGGATCTGCGGATTGAGCATATTGGATCGGACTCTGATCCATTATGCTCCCCAATCTGCAGATCCGATCCATCCTGCGGGGATAGTCGGCTTGCCTTACAACTTACCTTTTAATGGAGCGAGTCCGGTGTCACCCCATATAGGTTGCATGCCGACGATCCCCGCAGGATGGATCGGATCTGCGGATTGAGCATAATGGATCGGACTCCGGTCCATTATGCTCCCCAATCTGCAGATCCGATCCATCCTGCGGGGATCATCGGCTTTCTTTACAACTTACCTTTTCCTGGAGCGGGTCCGGTGTCACCCCGTATAGGTTGCATGCCGACGATCCCCGCAGGATGGATTGGATCTGTGGATTGAGCATAATGGATTGGACTCTGATCCATTATGCTCCCCAATCAGCAGATCCGATCCATCCTGCGGGGATCGTCGGCTTTCTTTACAACTTACCTTTTCATGGAGCGAGTCCGGCGTCACCCCCTTTAGGTTGCACGCCGATGATCCCCGCAGGATGGTTCGGATCTGCAAATTGAGCATAATGGATCGGAGTCCATTTTGCTCCCCAATCCGCAGATCCGATCCATCCTGCGGGGATCATCGGCGTGCTTTACAACTTACCTTTTCGTGGAGCGGGTCCGGTCCCGCACCTGCCTCAGAAGAAGAGATAGAATATGAAGAAGAAGAAAAAGAATTTCAGTCCGATATTATATTTGACATTTAAAAGTATAGCAACATTGTATCTATTTATATCCGAATAGAAACATCTGCATCCGAAATGGATACAAATAGATACAATGTTACAAATGTTTCTTCTTCTTCATCTTCTTCATATTGTATTTCTTCCTCTTCTTCTTATTCTATTTCTTCTTTTTATTCATATTCTATTTCTTCTTCTTCTACATATTCTATTCCTTCTTCTTCTGCCCGAGAGTTGTCCCCCCCCAGTCTTTGTTTTTGCTGTGTCTTATCTCTAGTCTAATCCTAGTTTTATAACCATTGCTGTGTACATTTGTTTGTGTGTGTTTTTTTCTTTATTTTGTTTTTTCTTTTATCCCCTTTTAACATTTCTTTTAACATTCTGCTAAAACTTTGTGAAGTAGTACTGCCTGGACCTTGAAGAAGGGCACATAATTGTCCTCCAAATTGTATGTTAGTGCAAATAAAAAAAGTATCACAGACAGGACTTTCAAAACTTGTTTCAGGTAAATGATTGTGTTGACTTTCCATTTAGGTCCCTCTTGCATCAAAAAAATGTCCCCCTCCAGACACATTTTAAATGAATATCTCTGGTATCTCATTTTCTATCATTAACTGCACAAAGGGAATTGCCTTTTGTGGCGTTTGCTGTCCTGAGACCAGCGACAGGCGGTCCCAGTGGTACCACAGGCTTGCTGATAACCCGTCCCGGTAGGTCTAGATTGCCGCCGGTAGAAGCTGTGCAGTCATATATATGAGTTGACACGGATGTGACATGTACCCGGGATTCAGTACAATGAGGTAAGATCCATGTGTTGCATGTTGTTAGGTCAATAAGTCAAAGCTATCTGTTAAAAAGCCACAGTTGCATTCAGCAATTTTCATTGATTATTATTATTATTATTATACAGGATTTATATATTATTATTATTATTATTATTATACGGGATTTATATATTATTATTACTATTATTATTATACAGTATTTATAAAGCGCCAATGGTTCGCTCAGCGCTGTACATTACAAAGGGGGACAGAACATGTGACAGAACAATACCAATACAATGCAAAACATGAGGGGATCGAGGGCCCTGCTCTTTCCAGCTTACAATCTAGGAGGGAGGGGATGGTGGCACAGGAGGAGATAGCTGTGGGGGATGGAGTGGTAGGAGGAATAGAGAAGGTCGGCAAGGGGGTGGGGATTTATATATTATTATTATTATTATTATACAGGATTTATATATTATTATTATACAGGATTTATATATTATTATTATTATACAGGATTTATATATTATTATTATTTTTATTATTATTATTATTATACAGGATTTATATATTATTATTATGCAGGGTTTATATATTATTATTATACAGGATTTATATATTATTATTATTATGCTGGGTTTATATATTATTATTATTATTATTATTATTATTATACAGGATTTATATATTATTATTATGCAGGGTTTATATATTATTATTATACAGGATTTATATATTATTATTATTATGCTGGGTTTATATATTATTATTATTATTATTATTATTCAGGATTTATATATTATTATTATCATTATACAGGATTTATATATTATTATTATTATTATACAGGATTTATATATTATTATTATACAGGATTTATATATTATTATTATTTTTATTATTATTATTATGCTGGGTTTATATATTATTATTATACAGGATTTATATATTATTATTATTATTATTATGCAGGGTTTATATATTATTATTATTATTATTATTATTATTATTATACAGGATTTATATATTATTATTATTATTATTATGCTGGGTTTATATATTATTATTATACAGGATTTATATATTATTATTATTATGCAGGGTTTATATATTATTATTATTATTATTATTATACAGGATTTATATATTATTATTATTATTATTATTATTATGCTGGGTTTATATATTATTATTATTATTATACAGGATTTATATATTATTATTATTATTATTATTATTATCATTATACAGGATTTATATATTATTATTATTATTATTATTATACAGGATTTATATATTATCATTATACAGGATTTATATATTATTATTATACAGGATTTATATATATATTATTATACAGGATTTATATATTATTATTATACAGGATTTATATAGCGCCAACAGTTTGCACAACGCTTTACAATATAAAGGGAGACATTACAGTTACAATACAATTTGGTACAAGAGAAAACAGAGGGCCCTCCTCTCCTTGAGCATGGTGACCAGTCTTGTCTCTGCCCCCTTCTGTAGTTTTTGTGTGGGCGGAGTCTGCTGGGTCTCTCCTATAGCTCCGCTGTCTCCACAGGCTATGTACAGCACAGTGAAGTTGTCACTACTACTTTTGACTGGCATTGTAAAGGCATTTGGTGCACTCAAAATGGATTTATATCCTCAGTGGCAATTAAGGAATATATTTAAATTAGAACAAAAGTTCAGCTTAAGATCTTGTTCACATGGATGTACACCCATCAAGGGCCGTATTTACCCGCATGGGGATGCACAAGTGTTCTGTGCTTCTACATGCATGCGGTCCCACTCATGTCAATTGGGATGCAGCGGCTGAACAGTCAGACATTGGTCCCAATTTGACATTGGTGCAGATTGTCACAGTGGATCTTTCTGTGCTGTATGATAGGTTGAGCCAGAAAGTTTGTTTGTAAACAAACCCATTTGATCACCATGCCATAACTGTATAATGGTGTCCATACAGGCTTCAGTTTTTAACCCGATCAATGTAAAATTCCTACAATGAGATTAAATCTGCAAACAGTTGAATATCCATAACTTCCCTTCCAATTGAATTAGAATCAATGTTGACCAGTTTCAATCAGACTGAGCTGATCTTCCAGGGTGGAAAACTATCAATCGTTTTGCATCAATTGAGAGCACTGAGATATTTTGTTCATGAAGATGATCTTGTTTGGATTATGATTGGTAATTTAGGATCGCAAGGCCCAATCATATCTTGACTATCAAAAGTCCACTTCTCCATGTGTGGAGCATCGATTGAATAGGTTGCCAGCTATAGATTGATTATTCCGATTGGAAAAGATTGAGTGGAAAAAAATTGATCATTTATGGAAGCATGCATGGCCACCATTAGGTTTGGGGTTAGATGGAAGCAGGGGCGGACTGACACCTCATGGGGCCCCCGTGCAATAGGGGATCATGGGGCCATTGTGTCCTTGCCCAAACTCAAAAAAGCCTATGAAAAAGGTACCAGGGGCATCTCATGGGGCCCCCTACTGACCCCGGGCCCTCGGGCAGTGCCGAGTTTCCAAATGGTCAGTCCGCCCCTGGATGGAAGGTAAGAGTGATGGGGACCTTAGCGCAGGTAATTGCTCTTCCATTGTACTGTGCTCCTGGCATGGACAGCTGATGCACCAGTAAACAAGGATCAATAACCATCTCTTCTTACTCTGGTTTCAGGTTGGTGACCTTCATCCACCAAATCTGGTGGCATCTCGTCCTTCATTACCTTGTCCCAGCATCATACTCCAATGGACATTTCTGCACACTGGAAACTCCTGAACTTACAGGCATTTCAATGAGGGGAGATGTCTTATTCGGGGCAGTGTTGCCCCTCCATATGGGGAAAGTTTACCCCAAACTGTTGTACGATGAGAAACCAAAGCAAGCTGTATGTAGAAAGTAAGATTTGTCTGTTGTTCCTAAATATATTGTGTTTTGTATGGCTCAAGATTCTTTTAGTAGACAGATCTGTATTTCTGTAGCTATGGCCGCCTATACTTTCATCACCTGATTCCCCAGGCCTTTTTCTACCTAAATCTTCTCAAATCATTTTTGTGATGGCTTAGTTCTGCACATTATTTAGTAAAGAAATTTAAAAAAAAAAAATTGTTCTGTAATTTTTTTTCCCTACACAAATTTTACATAATTTGCACATTAGTATAAAATTAGCTGATTTAAGCTGAACGTCCAGTTGGGCTTTAACACAGCACTTTTTGCTTTTCTGAGTCCCCTCTAACCCTAGGTTCACATCTGTGCGGGTGGAGCCGCTGTGGATCCGCACGAAAATCTGTGCAGCCGCACCACCCGCACAGAGAAATGCGGACCCGCGGGCGCGTTCCATTAGTTCTAATGGCAAGCCGCCCGCACTGGAAAGCGCAACCGTACTGGGAACCTCGGTTTCTGTGCGGGCTGCGTTTTCCAAGGAAGTGCAGGGACTTCTTCCCCTGCGTGTCACAGGCACGGGAGTCCATTCAAATGAATGGGCTTTTGTACTCGTGCAAAACGCGGCCCGCATGGCCGCATAGATGTGAGCCGAAGGTAAAACATAACTGTTTTATTTCCGGTTCATATTGAAAGTGGATTTTTTATTTTTCCACTTTCTTTAACAGAGCAAGTCTGTCCAGCAAAAGCGACAATTAAAGGGCTTGGGACAAACCATTAAAACTGATGGGGATCTTTACAACAGTCAATGTTTTTCATTATTTGTAGTTTAAATCTTTTTTTTTTTCTTTTTTTCCCCAAAAGATTAAAAAACCATTGCTGTAATTGCTTAAAAAACATTTTAGCTGGTGTTGAGTCTTAATTTGTATGTCTTTTACTCAAAGTCCAATTAAAACTACGTGTTAGGGAGGAGCTACAACGCTGGGGCATCACGCTGCTGAGACCCTGTGGTGGTCCGGCAACCATCTTGCCTGTACATGGTTAGTGCCTTTTTTTCTGTTACCTACTATATACCTTGACTAGAAATACATTTTGAAGCAGTATCACGCTACGTGGCCTCGTCCTTTTTTTAAGCTTACAAAGATATTTTAGACAATTATTATTATTACACAGTATTTATATAGCGCCAAAAGTTTGCTCAGCGCTGTACATTACAATGCAAGACAGTACATGAGACAGTACAGTAACAATACAATGCGATACATGAGGGGTCAGAGGGCCCTGCTCCTTGGAGCTTACAATCTAGGAGGGAGGGGATAGTGGTACAGGAGGAAATAGCTGTGGGGGATGGAGTGGTGGGAAGAGCGGAGGAGATCAGCAATTAGGTGAGGGCTGGGTAGGCTTCTCTGAAGAGATGGGTTTTCAGGGTGCGCCTAAAGGAGAGGAGGGAAGGTGACAGTCTGACGGATTGGGGTAGTGAGTTCCAGAGGATGGGGGAGGCCCTGGAGAAGTCCTGGAGGCGGGCATGGGAGGAGGAGACCAGGGAATTGGAAAGTAGGAGGTCTTGTGAGGAGCGGCGAGAGCGTGTTGGGTGGTAGATGGATATCAGGTCGGTGATGTAGTTTGGGGCAGTGTTATGGATAGCTTTGTACATCAGTGTCAATATTTTGAATTTTATGCGTTGGGCAATCGGAAGCCAGTGGAGGGATTGGCAGATGATGTACTTACAAACTTATAATAGTTTGGGAAGGCTCCTTTCTGTCCCAGTATGACTGTATCCCTGTGCACAAAGCCAACTTCATAAAGAAATGGTAGATTTACTAAAACTGGAGAGTGCAAAATTTGGTGTAGCTGTACACGGCCACCAATCAGCTTCTAACTTGTGGTTGTTCAATTAATCTTTGACAAAAACAAAACCTGGAAGATGATTGGTTTCTATTCAGAGCTTCACCAGATTTTGCATTCTCCAGCTTTAGTAAATCGACCCCATGGTTTGATGAGTTTGATGTTGAGGAACAGAGTCCTGACCTCATCTCAGTTGATCACTTTTGGTATGAATTAGAGTGCTGACAGGAGGCCAGGATCCAACATTAATACCTGACTTCACAAATGCTGCTTTGCTAAGTGGGCACACATTCCCACTGACACACTCCAAAATCTTGTGGAAAGTCTTTCCCGAAAAGTGGCAGTCGTTGTAGCTACACAGGGGGATAGGGCGGTCACTGTATTAAATCCCGATATTTTGAAAATAACATGTCACACAAGCTCCTCTTTGTGTTCTAATCTATGTAATGTTGTATTTGTTTTCTTTTTTATATTGTGTTATGTCTGTTTTTGACTTTTTTTAAATGTTGTATAGTTCTCACATACTACCATGTAGGTATTTGAGGGAATGCCATTTGAAGAAGGTCTTGTGCTCTTAAGTGTTCCGCAATGTTCTTATCCCCAAATTGAATCCTTATGTGGTTTGCAGTTCTTGGATCTCACGTGGTTTGCAGATCTTGTATTTCATGTGCACAGTTGTCCATAATATATTTTTTTAATGGAAAAGTGTACTTGGTACATACTTACAACATGTATCTGTAACCAGCTATCCACAACCTTTTGGCCATATAATAGTCCACTTGACTTCTTTTCCATTTGTTCTTGGATCTTCTTAAAATGTCGAGCCTTTCAATTTACTCATGTGAGGTGGTATTCTGTTACTTAAATGATTCAGCTCATGAATTTACTTAAGACATTAAGAGATTATACAATGCAATGTTACCCTGGCTGTAAAGTTGACCATGCAAAGACTCCTGCCGTTAGGGTGCCAAAGAAGCCTACTCAGTTTTATGAGTCTATAGGGCTCAGCTTTACCAACAACCTGTCTGTCCCAGAACAATGAACTGCAAAGCCATGTCTTAAGTTCCTCCAGCTCTCAAACCTCCCATTGAAGTTAATCAACTAAGAGCTGTGAAAAAACAGCTTCTGAAATAAGACAGACTTTACATCTGAAGAAATTCTTATTGCTCTCATGCTTACTTCTACAGATTGTCTCCGGAGACTTACCTTCAGGTACAAGTTGTAAAATTTGCCACCATGGAGATAAACAACAATTCTGAGATCCTTCCAAATGTCACATTAGGTTTCCAGGCCTACGATTCCTGTTCTATTCTTCAAAGGGAACTGGAGGGCACTCTATGGATGCTGACAGGGCAGAGCCGAGCTATTCCCAACTTTCAATGCCAGAGAAAAGAGAAGTTGGCCGCTATCATTGGACATTCCACCTCTACATACTCCATCCTCATGGCTCATATTCTTGGGCTAAACAGGTATCCACAAGTAAGATGATATTTCTGTGTCTAAACCAGTGCTTATTGCTTTCACAGTGGACATTTTTCAGCTGTTAATATTTTTAAATGAGTCGCTGTTTTTTAACCACTTCCAGTCCGGACACTTTCACCCCCTTCCTGTCCAGGGCAATTTTCAGCTTTCAGCACTATCACACTTTGAATGATAATTACGCGGTCATGCTACACTGTACTCATATGAATTTTTGAGCATTTTTTTTAGACAGATAAAACTTTATTTTGGTGGTATTTATTCACCACTGGGATTTTTATTTTTTTTGCTATATAAATGAAAAAGTCCAAAAACTTTGAAAAAAGGTGTTTTTCTTATACAATTTTACAAATAAATAATTTGTCTTCATAAATCTTGTCCAAAATGTATTCAGTTATCTTTTTAGTAAAAACAAATAACTCAAATTAGTTTATAACCAAACATTATAATTTTTCTAAATTTTTTTTACATTTTTATTTTATTTTTTTATATTACTTTTTATATTTTTGGGGTTTTTTTTTTACATACTGTCACCCTAGCAGTACAGTGTCACCATAGTGACACTGTACTACTTGTGGGGGGTTATGAAGTTTTTTTTTTAGCCTTGTACTATGTGACCTCTGTGATCATTCACAGATTTCACACGTAGTAAGTAATGATGTCAGAAGTGACATCTTGCATACTACTCTTCATGTGATCACTGATTGGCCAGTCAGTGATCACGTGATTGGGGCCTCATACGGCGGTCCTATACAACGATCAGTGTTCCTCCTCCAGACACAGTGGGCACCGGATCGCGGTGCTGCGCACTCCCAGAGTGTGCGCACAAGCAGGCAGCGGGGAGGCCGTTTATAAACGGCCACCCACTCCTGCACTGCTCCTGTCTGGCTGTTTATATACATGGGCCAGACGGGAAGGGGTTAATTCATGGCCATTATACTCCTATTTTGTCATTCATTTATAAAACATCTTGAATTAGAGGTCTTCACTGGATGGAATTAATTTCAAAAGGGATATCAAAATTTGAAAAAGCCAGCTCATGACCTCAATCTATTCCAATCCAATTCCTACTTTATTGTAACATATCAGAATAAAAGCCAAGACTCCCACTCTGATGGCTTTCAGCCAATACTGGCCTAATGCCTAGTACACACGGGAAGAAAATCAGACAAAAAATACCGCTTTTGGAGCGATTGTCCGATAATGTGATCGATAGTACACAGCTTTCCAGAGCTAATCATGACAGTTCATGTGAAATTATCTGAAGAGGTAAGCATGAAACTTTTTCTCGTATGATAATAGAAAGATAATCATTCAATCAGTACTGTATTTGTCCATAAAAAATCGAGTGACCAAGACCATGCATGCTCTGAAATGAAAGAATACATTACAGTACAATATATTACATCATCATGGAAAGTTGTATTCTGTCTCATGAGAGAGTTGTATTCTGTCTCATTGTTGTAACTTTGGTAACTTTGTTTAGTAAGTTTGTTTTCGATATGAGACTAACATGCAAAAAAAATGGATGATCATTCTCATCGTGTGTAGTCCTTGCAGGATTAAAGTGGTTGTAAAGGCTAAAGGTTTTTTACCTTCATGCTTTCTTTGTACAGCTGATCCCCCCCGATACATCACCTGAGCCCCCTCTTAATCTAGCAACGTGCATGAGAGTCTTGGCTTTCTTGAGTCTCTCTCTCCTCATTAGCTAAGACAGCAGCAGGAGATATTGGGTCCCGCTACTGTCATTCACAGCCAGTGAGCCAATGAGGAGAGAGCAAAAGGGGGGATGAGCCTCAGCTGTGTCTGAATGGGCACACAGAGCAGCGACTGAGGAGCAGCAAGCTGCTTGCTGTGGGGGCACTTGGCAGTAGGAAGGGGCCAGGAGCACCAGTGGAGGACCCGAGAAGAGGAGAATTGGGGCTGCTCTGTGCAAAACCACTGCACAGAGCAGGTAAGTATAACATGTTTGTTATTTTTTTTTTTAAATTGCCTTTAATGCCAAGATTGACCAAAACATATCAGAATGGATGTTGATCTTGGCTTGAGATTGTGTGCTGATTCATTGAACTTTTGAGCTTTCTGACCTTGGAGAGGAATGTGTCCATGCAATATCTGCTGTGGTCCAGATGATAGATTATACAGTCACATGAGCTGATTAGTGTTCCACATTACTGTTAAAAGGGATGTGTCGTCTCCTAAAATCATGAAACTTGTGGCTAAACTCAAAAACAAAATTTTAATGTTACGCAACTTACTAGTCCTTAGATTTGTTAGGTGCATTTGTTTCCTCTTTTCAGATTTATTTTACTTTTTTTTTACCAGGCGATCTTTCAAGTAACCCAAAGGTGACAATGCTCACTTAATGTACTGTATCTATGGAGGAACAGCATCCTCTTCCTATGACAGGAAGTGTGTCAGGACTACAACATATCTCTCATGCCATGTATGCTGGTCCACAGGACTATGTCAAGGCAAAATAATAATAAAACACATATGCAGGTCATATTTACAATACGTGCACATTTCAGGTATTGCATCCCTTTAACCGCCTCCCGCCTGCCATATAATGAAATGACGGGCGCAAGGCGGTTCTCTCTTTCTGGAAGGATGTCATATGACGTCCTCCACTCTAACCACGCATGTGCGCCCCGGGGGTGTGCAGCGCGGCGATCGGTGGTGCGCTGTGTCCCTGGGAATTTTTGTAACTAGTAACTTTGTTTAGTAAATTTGTTTTCGATATGAGACTAACATGCAATACCTGTCAGTGTCCATCAATGCCACCTGTCAGTGCCCATCAATGCCACCTGCCAGTGCCCATCAGTGCCACATCAATGCCACATATCAGTGCCTACCAGTGTACATCAATGCCACCTATCAGTGCAACCTATCAGTGCCAGTCAGTGCTGCCAATCAGTGCCCGTCAGTGCCACCTAACAGTGCCAGTCAGTGCTGCCTATCAGTGCCATATATGAGTGCTACCTTTCAGTGCCCATCGATGATGCCTGTCAGTGCCCATCAGTGCCACCTACCAGTGCCTCCTCATCAGTGCAGCCTATCAGTGCCCATCACTGAAGCCTCATTAGCACACATCAGTGAAGGAGAAAATACACTTATTTACAAAATTTTATAACAGAAACTAAGAAAAAAGTTTTTTTTTTCAAAATTTTCAGTAGTTTTTGGTTTGTTTAGCAAAAAATAAAAAACCAAAAGGTGATTAAATACCACCAAAATAAAGCTCTATCTGTCTCAAAAAAATGATAAAAAGTTCATATCAATACAGTTTTGCAGGACCGCGCAATTGTCATTCAAAGTGCGACAGCGCTGAAAGCTGAAAATTGGCCTGGACAGGAAGGGGGTAGAAGTGCCCTGTAGGCGAGGGGTTAAATGCCCTGCAAGTACAGCAGAATATCCAATGATCTTTTAGAATTGCACTCTAAAGACCTGTTGTGTGCTGACAACACACAGCATTTTTGTGGACTAAGTGGTGTCCATCCTTTTCTTTGATAAGGCATTCGAACACTTCCACTTTCCGATCTCTACAACATAAAGGCTAATCATTCTGTAGTGCAAGGTGAGAGTTAGGAGGTTTTTTCGGATAACATGGAAATTGTGCAGAGGACACAGGAAAGTTCTGATTTTCTGACAGGATCAACAGTTTTTTTGTGCACTTATCAAACAGATATAACAAAATACTTCCAATGAAACATTAAATAGACCAAAAGGGAGCAAAAAAACAAAAGTCTTACGTAAAGACTTACATACACTTACATTTCATGTACCTGGCTCCTGGCAATGGTCCTATTTCCATGCATTGTTCCTACCTAAACAATTGTTTTCCTTGACCTCAGCCCTGCATCTCTAGTTCCTTCTGTCTATTTGTTTCTGCCTGCTTTGGCCTTCTGCTTGTGTGCATGTTATTCCCAAAACCTTAGTATACTTACAGATTATTATCTTCCCTGATGATTGAATACTTCACTTCTGTGTCAACAAATTAGCAACAAGACAAATCTCAGGGCGATGACCCTGAGGGTTAATTTAGGAAAGGTTTAAATCTTTTTGGTGGGATGCTTAAAGAGGTTCTTCACCCTGTTCAAAAAAAAAATTAACATTCAATCGCTACTAAAACTGTAGCTGCTGACTTTTAACAAAAGACACTTACCTGTCAAGAGATCCAGAGCTCGAGTTGCATGCTCAAGTCACGCTGCACTTTGTGAATTGTCCCATAGCCTTCTGGGACCAATGAAGAGTCTAAGAAGGTTGCAGTCATGGGGGAGAAGACCTTACGCTTGTATTACCTACGAGATCTGACCTGAAGTGGAAGTGGGTACCTGTCAAAACCAAGTTCCCAGTCACACCCCCTCACCAAAAAAACAGTTCCAAAACAAGAAGAGTAGGGAGGGAGGGCATAAAGCAGAAATCACCCTTTAGGGCAAAGTTCAGCTTTAAAGTAGTAGACTCTACCTAGATTTCATAAGGCGTGGAACCCATACCTACCACTAATGACATTAAAGATGCACAAAACTCCATGGCAGTTATATGCCCTAAAAGTCTCAAATTCTCAGTTCTCTGCTGTTTGTGACACCAAATTAATAATTTCTTATTATAAAGTTTAAGGTTTCACAAGCATACATTAGAATATCATTTTTGATGAACGGTGAAGTCAGGCGTTAAATACCTAATATTTTATTACTATTTCCACAATTTAAATGTGCAGCTTAAGGCAGGGCTTAAAATTTCAAGCCCTGAGCTACTAGCCAGGCCTTAAGAGTTACTCGCCACCAACAAACACACACAAACAGACACCTGTACACACACAGACATGTACATACACACACACACACAGAAACATGTACACACACGCACAGAGACACATGTACACACACATAAAGACACATGTATACACACACAGGCACGTACAGACACGCTTACATACAGATACATGTACATACACAGAAATACACATGCACAGACACATGTACATACACACAGACACATGTACATACATACACAGACACATGTACAGTACACACAGACACATGTATGTACGTACATACACACAAACACACACACATGTACATGCACACAGACACATGTACACACACACACACATACATACATGTACATACACGCAGACACATGTACAGGCATACACAGACACACATACATGTACACACACACGCACGCTGTTAAGTGCTCTCTCCTCTCCCCTGAAGCCACCACTGGCTGACATAGAGGATCATGTGACCAGAGTGAGCTGAAATAAGGTACACACACACACACACACACACACACACACAGCCCTATAAAAAGTTGCAGTACTTCGTTGTTCACTCACAGAGCTGGGTACTGCACTCTAGGGGGAGGAAGAGAGCACACCACTCAATCCTTCCTTTGCTTTCACTGCGCTCAGCTATTGAGCAGTCTGACATCTCCCAAGGCCAATGACAGATCCGACCTGAGCTCCGAGCCTGCTCAGCAAGACGGCCCTGGGGGACACACTCGCCCTCACCATAATTTCCACTCGCCACTGGCGAGCAGGCAAGTGGAAATTTCAAGGCCTGGTTTAAGGTATAGTCTGAAATAGCACCTATTCCATTAATTTACTTTTTAAATAGACAAAGTGACAAACCTGTAGGTTTAGCCATTTTAGGATACAACAATATATCAAGGAACCACATGATTTAGCATGCTTATGTTTTTGTGTTTTGAAACCATACATACTTTTTTGATCATTTTTTTTTCACAGATAAGCCACTTCTCAACTAGTTCCCTTCTGAGTGACAGAAAAAAGTTTCCATCCTTCTTCCGAACTGTGCCAAGTGATGCTTTTCAATCGAAAGGATTGGCCAAGTTGGTGTTAAAATTTGGCTGGACATGGGTTGGCTTGGTGGCTGTGGCTAACGACTATGGGCAACAAGGAATTCAGGTCATTAAGCAAGAAATTCTCGAATCTGGAGCCTGCGTTGAGTTTACAGTGTATATTCAGCTTAATCAACCCAATCAAAACAT
Organism: Staurois parvus; assembly: GCF_062004578.1. NCBI lineage: Eukaryota > Metazoa > Chordata > Amphibia > Anura > Ranidae > Staurois > Staurois parvus. The sequence goes on from NW_028318443.1 coordinate 1,486,632, forward strand.
TCCTCAAATAGTTCAGGTCATTAAAGGTTCAACTGCCCAAGCTATAGTTGTTTTCTCCACTGATGTCAATTTCTTTACCCTACTGGATGAACTTTTGAAGGAAAACATAACAGACAAGACATGGGTGGCCAGCGAAGCATGGTCAACCTCATCATTGTTAGCATCAGAAAAATATTCAAAGCTACTCGCTGGAACCATTGGTTTTGCCTTCTACAGCGGAAATATCCCTGGACTGAAACAGTATCTTGACCATGTCAATCCCTCGGAACTTCCAGAATGGCCTTGGAATTGGATGTTTTGGGAAGAAAGCGTTGGTTGTACCTTTCTTAACTTTGAAAATATTTCATTCCCTCATGAAAGACCCTCAAGAAACTGCACAGAGGAAGATAAAGTGGAAAATTTTCAGATTTATTTAAAAAAGATATCTAGCTTAAGAATTATTTATAACCTTTACAGCTCAGTTTATGTGGTAGCCAAGGCTTTGCATGAATTAAGTATCTGTAGGCCAGGAAATGGTCCTTTTATTAACAGAAGCTGCTCAAATATTTGGAATTTTAAACCATGGCAGGTAAAAAGAACAATAATGATGATGAATAATGATGATACTGAGGAGAAGAGTAATATATAAAGCGTTTAATAAAAAGTGTATGTTAGACCCACTTGCAATTTGTATATGAACTTGACGGAGAACTGTGCCCCATGTTGGGGATATGTAAACAAACATCCTCCCTTTGAAAGTCACTAGTCGATGCTTTCCAAAGCTGGTGGCTCTTAAAGTGGAGTTCCATTCACCCTGTCAAAAAATAAAAGTCAGCAGCTACAAAAACTGTACCTGCTGACTTTCAAAAAACAACCACTTACCTGTCCCTCAGTCCCACGGTTTGTCCTCCGCAGCCCGTTTCACCGGTCATCCTGTATTCCAGGAGGCCGGCATCTTCAGTGTGGGCACCCAGCTGTGACAGCTTGCGGCTTCACAGCCGGGTACCCACTGCGCATGCGCGAGTAGTGCTGGCTTCATGAATGGTCCTGTAGTCTTCTGGGACCTGTCACATGTCCCAAAAGACTACAGGGAGGGAGGACACCTTCCGTTTCCGATCGCCTAGACGATGGGACCGGAAGTGGGAGTGGGTACCTGTCAAATTCGGGTACCTTCTCCCCCCCCCCGCCCCTAAAGGTGCCAATCCTTAATGGGGAACGGGGAGCAGTCCTTAAAGCAGAACTTCCCCTTTAAGCTCGGTTGTTACTGACAGCTTTGGCCCCTACCAATTATCTTAACCAATAAGAGTGGTTCCTGATCAATAAGTCAGCTATGACATAGTTATTGAATGGGGACAGAACAAAGAGAGGGCGCACAGGCCTAGTGCATTAGCATAAAAAATGTTTAATAAAAAATAAAGTATGTGTTGTACTCACAAACGACAATATAGTCAAGGCACATCATAAAGAACAGCTGGGTCAACACCACGGTGAGTAACAGTCCGCAATAGGGAGTATAGACATCCAAAAGGCTGACGCGTTTCAAGGACTTGCCTCTTCCTCAGAGCCAACTGACCAAATGTCTGCTCCCTCTTTTATATGCTCACTACTAGTTAAACCAAAGGTCACATGGGCCATCCTGGACACTCCCCTGTGCAGGTGGAGGAGTCACAGGGGCAATTGACATAGTTATTGCATGCAGGATGAAAGCTTTATTGACAAAATAAACCTTTAACCTGCAGACGGCATTGCGTATACCAGTGCAGCCTGAAGGTGGCTGTGTTCAACTTTTTAATACTGTAATTATCAGAATTACAGTGTTAAAAATATAGATACATTGAAATATAATTTTTCTAACATTTTTGAGTAATTGTCAGGCTACATTAAAAAAAAGAGGGTAAGGTTTTACCAAAGCAAAGAAAAAAGTCAATGTTATACATTGTCATACATAATCCCCAGAGTATATTTATTATAAATCTAGTGGTCCAGTATACAGCATAAATTGAATGTGTTTCAGCTCACGGTGTATATGAGTAAGACTTTGTAAGCCAAAACGTGTTGGTTTTCTGCTTTATAGTGGACCACTAGATTTTTAATACAAAAACTCTGCAGGTTTTTTTGAGTAGCAAGTGGTTGGAGCTGGCAGGAGCCAAGCTGGGAGACAAGACTCGCTGTATGATGATAATAGCTAGCGGTATTATTATTATTATACAGTATTTATAAAGCGCCAATAGTTCGCTCAGCGCTGTACATTACAAAGGGGGACAGAACATGTGACAGAACAATACCAATACAATGCAAAACATGAGGGGATCGAGGGCCCTGCTCTTTCGAGCTTACAATCTAGGAGGGACGAGATAGTGGCACAGGAGGAGATAGCTGTGGGGGATGGAGTGGTAGGAAGAGTGGAGGAGGTCGGCAAGTTAGCAGGGGGTGGGGTAGGCTTCCCTGAAGAGATGGGTTTTCAGGGTGCGCCTAAATGAGAGGAGAGTAGGTGATAATCTGATGGGTTGGGGCAGGGAGTTCCAGAGGATGGGTGACACCCTGGAGAAGTCCTGGAGGCGGGCATGGGAAGAGGAGACCAGGGATCTAGAGAGAAGGAGGTCTTGTGAGGAGCGGAGTGTGCGTGCTGGGTGGTACTTGGATATTAGGTCAGTGATGTAGTACGGGGCAGTATGGTGGACAGTTTTGTACGTCAGCGTTAGGATTTTGAATTTGATCCGTTGGGCAATCGGAAGCCAGTGGAGGGATTGGCAGAGGGGGGTGGCGGAGACGGAGCGGTTGGAAAGGTGAATGAGTCTGGCAGCCGTATTCAGGATGGACTGAAGCGGGGATAGCCAGCGGCAAGGCAGGCCAGTGAGGAGGGAGTTCCAGTAGTCGAGTCGTGATATGATGAGGGAGTGGATGAGCTGTTTAGTAGTTTCTGGGGTTAGGAACGTGCGGATTTTGGCGATGTTGCGGAGGTGGAGTCTGCATGAGTTTGTTAAAGATTGGACTTGGGGCTGGAAGGATAGGCTGGATAAGCTCATATGGTTGTTGAAAGAAGGACAAATGAAAATCATATATTTCCTAAATACATAAAAATTAATTAGGTATGAAAATGTGTCGGCTGGGTCAACCCACTTATGTTGACAATTCTGAATTTGTCCTGGGCATATAGGTATCAATGATCTCTGATCACAAAAGGGTTGATCATTCATTATCCTAATTGACAACTGTCCTTCATTTTCGGATTTCTTTCAGCATCGTTAACGTCGTAACAATGACAAAAATGTAGATCTGTAAACCCAAAAATAACACAATTATGACTGGCAACATATTTTTTGTAGACACCTTTTCACATTTGGTGGTTGGGAGCTTCTTCGTAAAGTTATGGGTTTGGGCAAAATGTAATAGGTCAAGATCTGACAAGTTATGAGTGACTGCATCACGACCTAAAGTGTATGAAAATCCTCACCTTGTAAATCTATTTAGTTTAACCTCTTTCCGTCCGGCCGCTGTATATAAACGGCCGGACGGTGGCAGTGCAGGGTCGGGTGGCTGTTTATAAACGGCCTCCCCGCCCCCTGCTTGTGCGCACTCCCTGGGAGTGTGCAGCACCGCGATCCAGTGCCCGCTGTGTCCTCCAAACACAGTGGAGCACCGATCGTCGGACGGGACCTCTGTGCAAGGTCCCGATCATGTGATCACTGATTGGCCAATCAGTGATCACATGCAGAGTAGTAAGCAAGATGTCACTTCTGACACTATGGTGACACTGTACTGCTAGGGTGACAGTATGTTAAGAAAAAAAAACATAAATAATAATATAAAAAAAAATAAATAAAAATGTAAAAAAAAAAAATGTATATTATAATTTTTGGTTATAAACTAATTTGGGTTATTTTTTTTTACTAGTCTTCATCACCCCCCACTATGTACTGCTATGGTGACACTATACTGCTAGGGTGACAGTATGTAAACCCCCCCCCCATAAATAGTAATATAAAAAAATAAAATAAAAATGTAAAAAAAAATTTAGAAAAATTATAATTTTAGGTTATGAACTAATTTGGGTTATTTTTTTACTAGTCTTCTTCACCCCCCGCTATGTACTGCTATGGTGACACTATACTGCTAGGGTGACAGATTGTAAAAAAAACCCCCATAAATAATAATATAAAAAAATAAAATAAAAGTGTAAAAAAAAATTTAGAAAAATTATAATTTTAGGTTATGAACTAATTTGGGTTTTTTTTTTTACTAAAGAGATAACTGAATAAATGTTGGCCAAGATTTATGAAGAAAGATTATGTATTTGCAAAATTTTATAAGAAAAACACTTTTTTTTCAAAATGTTTGTACTTTTTCTTCTATATAGCAAAAAAAAAAAAAAAAAAATCCCAGCGGTGAATAAATACCACCAAAATAAAGTTTTATCTGTCTCAAAAAAATGTTAAAAAAATTCATATGGGTACAGTGTTGCATGACCGTGCAATTGTCATTCAAAGTGTGATAGCGCTGAAAGCTGAAAATTGGCCTGGACAGGAAGGGGGTGAAAGTGTTTGGACTTGAAGGGGTTAAGTATGATATATCACTTCAGAGAAGGTTCACAAGGAATGAAATGTAATTGTATTCTTTCTTTGCATTGGGTGGGCTCATAACATATATATATATATATATATATATATATATATATATATATTATTGGCTCATAACTAGAATTTCTAAAAATATGAAGAAGGAAACCATTAAAAATAGAATTTAGGAGCTAAGTAGGGAAATTAAGAAAAAGAAAGCTGGAGAACAGAGACAGAGGAGTTGAGGTACTAAAGGCAAATAGACTTTTCATTTTGCAAGGGCATTTTCCCCAGAACTTAGTAAATGAGGGGATGCTCTGTTGACTTCCATCATCCAATCATGTGCCTGTCAATTGCCCATCTTTTATAATGCATTCTATCTTTGATGGATCATAATCCATGATAATTTTTTCTTTGGAATTTACTGTATTTTCACAGATCCTACATTATATGAAGAATGTTAGAGTGAAATTAAGTGGTGGGAATGAAATCTTTTTCAATGACAATGGAGACCCTTCTCCCATATATGATATTGTCAACTGGCAGTTGACGACTGCTGGTTTAATAAACCACACCTTAGCTGGACAATACGACACAACAGCATTAAGAATTAATGCAACTGCTTTGAGGTGGACAAGAGGTAGTCAAAAGGTAAGAGAATGTGAGAAGATTTTGTTGGAGATACAACAGCATGTACTATATAGTATTGTGTGTTAATATCACTTGACCAGTAGATGGCACTGTACACTAAGGTTACTAGTTGTGCATATGTGTAAAACTTGTTGGTTCTCTCTCTTCCTATTCCTCTCTTTCTCTCTTCAAAACCAAGATGTCTGTTGAAATGTGTTCTGTATGTTTGCAACTTAAGTCACACAAGTAAAACAGAGTTCTGCCTCATCACAAGCTACCAGTGTCTTCTCTAACACATAACCAACAGATTTACATTTATGTGGTTGTGCATCTAGCACCCCCTGTACCGTTTTATGCCCATTAGGATGATTTCCCTCACTTTTCTGGTTCAATAGATTTTTTATTAAAGGTTTACAAATTTTACAAAAACAGTGCAGAACATAACCAAATTGCACAAAGTGCAACAGGAGAGGTTAGAATGACCCTTATCCTGGTGTTCAAGAAAGAAAGCACACAAGATTTAAATAGTCCATAAGCAGAGTCGCCATGTTGGAAAGAATGGCAGGTTAAATCCGGAGGCTATCCAGAGTCAACACAATCTGGAGAATGGCCCTGAGGAACCTGTACCATCGGAGTATGTCAAAATGTGACTCAATGGAACTATCCAGAGTCGACACAATCTGGAGAATGGCCCTGAGGAACCTGTACCATCGGAGTATGTCAAAATGTGACTCAATGGAACTATCCAGAGTCGACACAATCTGGAGAATGGCCCTGAGGAACCTGTACCATCGGAGTATGTCAAAATGTGACTCAATGGAACTATCCAGAGTCGACACAATCTGGAGAATGGCGCTGAGGAACCTGTACCATCGGAGTATGTCAAAATGTGACTCAATGGAACTATCCAGAGTCGACACAACCTGGAGAATGGCGCTGAGGAACCTGTACCATCGGAGTATGTCAAAATGTGACTCAATGGAACTATCCAGAGTCGACACAATCTGGAGAATGGCGCTGAGGAACCTGTACCATCGGAGTATGTCAAAATGTGACTCAATGGAACTATCCAGAGTCGACACAATCTGGAGAATGGCCCTGAGGAACCTGTACCATCGGAGTATGTCAAAATGTGACTCAATGGAACCTTCCAGAGTCGACACAATCTGGAGAATGGCCCTGAGGAACCTGTACCATCTGAGTATGTCAAAATGTGACTCAATGGAACTATCCAGAGTCGACACAATCTGGAGAATGGCCCTGAGGAACCTGTACCATCGGAGTATGTCAAAATGTGACTCAATGGAACTATCCAGAGTCGACACAATCTGGAGAATGGCCCTGAGGAACCTGTACCATCGGAGTATGTCAAAATGTGACTCAATGGAATATTAATGAGTGTGAATGGGTACTGGTGCAGTTGCCCTTCTTGGGCGACCGAAAAATGGAGGATAAAAACAAAACAGCCCAAAAAAAGGAAAAAGGAGGAGGGGAAAGTCAAGAATGGAAAGAGGAATGGGGAGGAGAGGCAAGGGGAGGAAAGGTTGGGAGAGAAGCAAAGGGAAAGGGCGGGAGGATAGCATGTGTGAACGCCACACTGGCCTAATTTCTCAATCCTACAGCATAGGAGAGAGAATTCCCCTCACTTTTCAGTTCAGTTACAAGGACAGGATGCGTGGAGATATCTCAATGGACAGAGTTTGGCACTTTGGAAATGGTAACTGAGATACAAAATAAGATATCCCCAGTGAGGGTGCAGCTGGAGGCTCTAACCCTTTTTCAAAATTAATTAATTAATCAATTAATTAATTAATTACATTTAACGCCTCTGTAAAAAAAAAAAAAAAATTTGTTTTGCACATGCTACTTTTGGTAGTTTGTACACCCACTATTTTCCACCACATTCATAAATTATGAAACAGCTAATGGGCATACTGGAAAAAGCTGAATAGGAATGGTGCTACATTTCTAGTAAAACATGATGAGTACACCCAGTAAATCTCGGTGATATATACTGCATGTGTTATAACATCTACTCCAGATTGGTCGCTACATAGCCAACCCATAGGCAGATCCAGCCTTGACATTGATGTAGTCAGCTGTAGTCAACACTTTGTCAAAGAGTTTCCTGATGATCTGATGACTGTTAGAGTAATGATCAAGAAGTGGGAGAGGTGGAGAAAGCATAGAGCCACATAACGGATGAAGCAGGGAGATCCTTTCACTGCTGGCTCTCAGGTACAACTTCTTTTCCAGCAAGCAGAACAGTAAATTGCACAGTAGTGCCATTACATCTCACTCCAAACTAAAAACCAGAGACAACAATGCCTTACATGACCTTAACCTACAGCTATGAAGCTACAGGTGTGCTTCTACAAAGGGGACCAGGTGAGGCAATGCTTGAGCTGTGCATGGGATCTGAGAAAGGCTGCTGGAGGGTGTAGGTAGAGGCAGACTCTCGTTCTCACACAAGGATGACACTGGACTTTCCTGGCCTAGTCTCCGTGGAAGGCCGGCTGCTTTCACTCTGGAGGTAAGTGCTGGAGGAACGTCTCTCTTTTCTCTCTCTCTCCCTCTCTCTCTCTCCCTCCCCCCCCAGGGACGGACTGACCATTTTTAAACTCGGGCACTGCCCAAGGGCCCGGGGTCAGTAGGGGGCCCCATGAGATGCCCCTGGTACCTTTTTCATAGGCTTTTTTGAGTTTGGGCAAGGACACAGGGGCCCCATGATCCCCTATTGCCCGGGGGGCCCCATGAGTTGTCAGTCCGTCCCTGCTCCCCCCCTCTCTCTCTCTCTCACTCCCCCTCACTCTCTCCCTCCCTCTCCCCCCTCTCTTTCTCTCTCTCTCCCTCCCTCCTCTCTCTCCCTCCCCCCTCTCTCTCTCCCTACCCCTCTCCCCCCCCCCTCTCTCTCTCATAAGCTGTCTTTAGTCCAAATTCAGTCTGAACTTAATGTGGTTGGAAGGACTCAAGGTTTGTTACATCATGCATTCTATGCATGAAGGTAAAAACCTCTGTGCAGCATCCCCTCCCAGCCCCCATAATACTCACCTAAGCCCTCTCTTGATCCAGCAATGTGCACTGGAGTCTTGGCTATCCCGGGACTCCCTCTCCTCATTGGCTGAGACAGCAGCGGGAGTCATTGGATCCCACTGCTGAAAGTCACAGCCAGTGAGCCAATGAGAATGGAGAGGGGGTGGGGTCAAACCACTGCTCCGTGTGTGAATGGACACACGGAGCAGAGGCTGGGGAGTGCACATGCTCAGGTGCCCCCATAGCAAGCTGCTTGCTGTGGGGGCCCCCGACAGGAGGGAGGGGCCAGGAGCACCAGCAATGGACCCGAGAAGAGGAGGATCTGGGCTGCTCTATGCAAACCCACAGCAGGTAAATATAGACATGTTTGTTATTTTTTAAAAATGTAAGCCTTTGAATCACTTTAACTTGGCGGACTCTGTGAGAATCTGTCACATGGTCGCATCCCCGCTGGTCCAGTCAGCTGCGGTTGCACATACGCAAAGGGGTAGGGTTGCTTGCGGCATCTTTGCCATAATATGACAACATGGTCATATTTGGTCAATGATGTCACACGCATCCCTACCCCTTTGTGTATGTGCAGGTGTGGGGGAGGGGAATGCTCCAACCACAGCTGATTTGGACGACAGAGATGCAATCATCTGGCAGCTTCCCATGGATTCTGCCAAACTGGGTTCATACTGAAACCAGCTCATCCTTAATTACAAATAATTTTGCTGTACAGTCATAGGGGTCTATTTCATTATTTACAGTATCTTCACACAAAATTCACACATTTTTCCTATTTAAATCAATTGTAATAATGTGTGAATCCTGGGTGCAAGTTGTATGAATACATTTATAAATAGACCCCGATAATTTTACATTATTTATTTTTTAGCAAAAAAGAATAAATGCACATTTTTTTTTGCTGGTAAAAAAAAGGGTATTTACATTTTTTGTTTTAGGCGCCTGTAACGAATTGCACCAGCAATCAGCAGATCACTGGTGCCATGCAGGTCTCCTGCAGGTTGCTCATATGAGCAGACATTTTGACACTGACAGGAAGAATCAATGAACCACCAGAGAGGTCAACAGCACTGTGGTAGTTCATTGAGGACTATAAGCCAACATCCACAAAGGCTGTTGGGACTCGTAGTCTTCCCATTCACAGAACACTGTGAACTTGTGACAGTCAACGGAGGAAGAAGATCCTCTGCTAGCTGTCACACCGGCGGTTCGGGAGGGAGCGGAGGGTCAATGAATATGGGTGTAACATGTTACAAATAGTGAATTTATCTTTTAATTATTTAAAGCAAAAGTTGAAAAACAGCTGGCAAATGGCAACAGAAGGAATGGGGAGCAAAAAATATGCTGAGAGCAATATTCACTGAAAAAAAATAGAGAGGGCAGCTGTTTGACCCTACCTAAATAATCCTCAGTGTGTGCATAGTTACATATACAGCAGTGGCATCCTGAAACAGGTGTGGGGGGTGCAGTCCACACCGGGTGACACCTACCGCATGGGGTGACACTGGACCCGCTCCACAAAAAGGTAAGTTGTAAAGCAAGCCGACGATCCCCGCAGGATGGATCCGATCCAATCTGCCGGGATCGTCGGCTCTCTATACAACTTACCTTTTCTTTGCGCGGGTCCGGTGTCACCCCATATAGGATGCATGCCGATGATCCTGCGGGGATCGTCGGCATGCAACCTATACAGGGTGACACCGGTGTAGTGGTAAGATGTGTCTCCCATGTAAATATGTCCCCCCTGAAGCAACTATGCATGACCCGGTTTCAGACACGAGAAGCCGATCACCAACTGCAGAAACCGGGTCATGCGCAGTTGCTTCAGGGGGGACATATTTACACGGGAGACACATCTTGCCGCTACACCGGACCCGCTGTAAGTTGTAAAGAAAGCCGTTGCCGCAGGATGGATTGGATCTGCAGATTGAGCATAATGGATCGGAGTCCGATCCATTATGCTCAATCCGCAGATCCATTCCATTCTGCGGGGATCATCGGAGGGGGTGTCACCAAGTGTTACCGCACCGGGTACAGGGGCGGACTGACTCATGGGGCCCCTGGGCAATAGGGGATCATGGGGCCCCTGTTTCCTTGCCCAAACTCAAAAAGGTACAAGGGGAATCTTATGGGGCCCCCTACTGACCCCGGGCCCTCGGGCAGTGCCGAAGTTTCCAAATGGTAAGTCCGTCCCTGACCGGGTGACACCAACCCTAGGGACGCCTCTGATATACAGTCCAGTATATGTGTCGGTTCACTGCTATGTGGCATAAAGAATCTATTGTTTCATAGGTTCCCACATCTGTCTGTAGTGAGACTTGTCCTCCAGGCTTCAGAAAAACAGCAATCATGGGAAAACCACACTGTTGCTTCCAATGCATCCCCTGCCCACTGGGAGAGATCACCAATCAAAGTGGTGAGTAAGCTGCAGTTCAGACATGCTTTAACCGATTAATACATTTTCTTTTACCACATTCACAGTCAAAATTATATTATAGTGGCACATATATGGTGGGGTTGTCCAAAAATACAGGATTACTGGAGAGAAATAATTCATTATATTCAGGAGATATGCGGGATAATTGTACAGAGGGATCCCTGGAGTTGTTTATTCTATAACTTTGAGCCCTCAGTGAAATTATATAAAAACAGGGTACTTTATCATCTAATTAGTGCGGCAAAGAGTCTGATTCCCAAGTTCTGGCAGGTTCCTGAAGCTCCAAAAATGAACGAATGGATAAATAAAGTTGAAAATATTTATAGGATGGAGGAGTTATGTCATATAGAGGATAAAATGGAAAAAATTTAGGAAAACGTGGTGTAGTTTTTTGAAATTTAAAGCCTCTGAAAGATATATGGAACTGGTGGGTATTGGTATAGAAAATCAGAAGACAGGAGGGAGTCTTAAAGCGGAGCTCCACCCAAAAGGGGAAGTTCTGCTTTAAGGACTGCTCCACCACTTCTCATTAAGGATTGGCACCTTTGGGCAGCGGGGGGGGAGGGTCGTCGGCATGCAACCTATACGGGGTGACACCGGTGTAGCGGCAAGATGTGTCTCCCATGTAAATATGTCCCCCCTGAAGCAACTGTGCATGTCCTGGTTTCAGACACAAGAAGCCGATCACCAACTGCAGAAACCGGGTCATGCGCAGTTGCTTCAGGGGGGACATATCTACATGGGAGACACATCTTGCCGCTACACCGGACCCGCTGTAAGTTGTAAAGAAAGCCGACGATCCCCTCAGGATGGATTGGATCTGCGGATTGAGCATAATGGATCGGAGTCGATCCATTATGCTCAATCCGCAGATCCGTTCCATTCTGCGGGTACCCGAATTTGACAGGTACCGGCTCCCACTTCCGGTTCGATCGCCTAGGCCGATCGGAAACTGAAGGTGCCCTCCCTGTAGTCTTTTGGAACACGTGACAGGTCCCAGAAGACTACAGGATCATTTACGAAGTGCAGCGTTACTCGTGCATGCGCAGTGGGTACCCGGCTGTGAAGCCACAGGCTGTCGGAGCCAGGTGCCCACACTGAAGATGCCAGTCTTCTGGAATACAGGACAGCCGGTGAAACGAGCTGTGGGGGACACACCAGGGGACTGAGGGACAGGTAAGTGGCTGTTTTTTAAAAGTCAGCAGCTACAGATTTTGTAGCTGCTGACTTTTATTTTTTGATAGGGTGAGTGGAACTCCGCTTTAAATTGTGAGTTTGAGGGACAGCAATGTTGGAGATAAAGAGACAAGTAGATAAATATGAGAAAGGATATAAATCAGGAAGGGGGGTGAGGGGGGGAATTAGGGGGTATAATGGAATGGGTATATGTGAATATTTTTGTAAATATGTTGTTCTTTTTATATTGGAAAATCAAATAAAAGTTAAATAAAAAAAAAATTATATTATGGAGTATTTATATGGCTTTATATGTTCTTTACAAAATAAAGAGATCATACAATCATAATACAATTCAATGCAAGAAAGATATGCCATGGGAACGTACAATCTAAAAGTGTATTCTTTTCATTTATTAAGTAGACATGAAATGTTGGTCAGCCAGGTGGTGAACCTTAGCAGATGACAACTTTCTGATTGACCACCTATTAATACTAAAAAGTCTGAACTAAACCTGTCCATTTATTTATTTATTTATTTTCGTTCAGCCGGCAGGATTCCTCTATTCACACAAATGGGACGTTGTATCATTATATTTGTCATCTCTTTCAGATTTTGTTGAGTGCTTCAAGTGTCCATGGGATCAGTGGCCAAGTGAACAGAAAGAGAGATGTGTACCAAAGCTCACTGAGTACCTCTCTTATGGAGAGACCTTGGGAGTCATCTTATTGTCCACCAGCATTACATCCTCCATGATCCCTCTAGCTATTCTTGGAATATTGGTTCATTACAAGATGACTCCCATAGTCCGAGCCAACAATTACACTGTCAGTTGCATTCTCCTGATCTCTATGTCACTTTGCTTTCTTTCTTCGCTGGCTTTTATTGGTTACCCAACCTGGGAAAAGTGTCTCCTACGCCAAGTGACCTTTGGATTAGTTTTTGCTTTTTGTGTCTCATGTATCCTGGCCAAAACTCTCATGGTAATGACTGCCTTTAAGGCCACCAAACCTAACAGTGATATAAAGAAGTGGGCCACCCCTGAAGTTTCGTACACAGTGATTGGCTTGGGAACCTTTCTTCAGTTTGTAATAGGTGTTGCTTGGCTATCTCTGTCACCTCCATTCCCGGTTTATAATCTAAATATCAAAGCAGACGTTCTTATTCCTGAATGTAATGAAGGATCACTCACTGCCTTTTGGTGCACTATTGGGTATTTAAGTCTACTTGCTCTGGCCAGCTTTGTAGTTGCCTTCTTGGCTAGACAGCTCCCATCAAGCTTCAATGAGGCCAAGTTTATAACCTTCAGCATGCTTGCCTTCCTCAGTGTCTGGATCTCTTATATCCCAGCATCGCTCAGCACCAGTGGCAAATATACAGTAGCCATGGAGATCTTTGCCATCTTGTCCTCCAGTTGGGCCATGCTTTTCTTTATGTTTGTCCCAAAATGTTACATCATCTTGTTCTGTCCAAGCATGAACTCACGTAAACATCTCCTAGGTAAAAACTAACAACTCTGGTTAAATATTAGGAATGCCAAATTATTTCTATTGGGTGTTGGAGAATGAGTTGCATTTTTCTGATACCCTGAAAAAAAATGATATGTGCAATCTTATTTTTTTTAGAATATTTTTCTGTTTTTCTTCATGAGTGTGGGATGGGTATGCAGATAAATTGACATGAAAAACAGATTAAAATGTATGTCTATGATAAGGTGACACATTACAGTACAGCTGCCCATTTAGCTGAAAATCGTTTAACAACCATTGAATGCAGCAAGGGTCTGAATAATTATATATTTATACCAACAGCACTGAGCTGCATTGCCCAATGTAGTCCCAATGTGCTCCTCCACCATAGACATACACCAAAGACATACAGTTATACTCTCACACAGGGACGGACTGACTATTTGGAAACTCAGGCACTGCCCGAGGGCCCGGGGTCAGTAGGGGGCCCCATGAGATGCCCCTGGTACCTTTTTCATAGGCTTTTTTGAGTTTGGGCAAGGACACAGAGGCCCCATGATCCCCTATTGCCCGGGGGCCCCATGAGTTGTCAGTCCGCCCTTGCTCTCACCTCCTTCTCTATGACCCAAATTGCATAGGTCAAATAGCGCTTTTCCCTTTAACCCGGGTAGGTATAATGTATTGCTAGCTCCACTCTCCTCCTCACTCTGCTGCAGATGATCTTGCCTCCTTCTTTCTCCCACATATCTTCCGCATATGTAAACAGAAATGCTTAACATAGTCAAGATCTCCTGAGGAAGTCACGCGACGTAACGCGTAGGGTGGGCCAATGACGTCAAGCCGCAAAACCGGAAGTTTATGAGCTGCCATCTTTGAATTTCCCTGAATACATTGGATTAAATATTTAACAGGCGTTTTTACTGTGGTGTCCCAGCAGGACACTTTTAAATGTGAGTTCACTTTGTTATTTTAATAAATTCTGCAGTATTTGAGTACTACACCATGTCAAGCGGTTCTATTTATATATGCGGAGGATATGTGGGATAAAGAAGGAGGCAAGATCATCTGCAGCAGAGTGAGGAGGAGAGTGGAGCTAGCAATACATTATACCTACCCGGGTTACAGGGAAAAGTGCTATTTGACCTATGCAATTTGGATCATAGAAGGAGGTGAGAGTATAACTGTATGTCTCTGGTGGAGGAGCACCTCTAAGAATATTTATTTCAGGTACTTCTATAGCACCATCAATTTACGCAGCACTTTACATATATATTGTACATTCACATCAGTCCCTAACTCTTGAGGGGTATACAATCTAAGGTCCCTAACTCACATTCATACATAAACATACTAGGGCCAATTTAGACAGGATCAAATTAACCTAGCAACATGTCTTTGGAGTGTGGGAGGAAACCAGAGCACCCAGAGGAAACCCACACAGGCACAGGGAGAACATGCAAACTCCATGCAGGAGGCACCATGGGCAGGAATTGAACCCATGACCCATTTAATGCAAAACAGACATGCTAACCACTAAGCCACTGTGCCACCCAACCACTAAGCCACTGTGCCACCCAACCACTAAGCCACTGTGCTGCCCAACCACTAAGCCACTGTGCTGCCCAACCACTAAGCCACTGTGCCGCCCACAAGAATATATGTGGACACAAGGATATAGAAGCACCTGTTTGGCACAAAGTTTTTTTTTATATATGTACGGATAATATCACATATGAAGGGCTATAAGTTGTGCTCATTATTACATTCACAAGTGTTTAAGTTATATGTTTTTGATGCATTTAGTAGATTGCATACTGTATATGGAGATATTTGCGTGGCACTAATATAAGATATCAATGCTTCAGTTCATTGTAAAGAAAAAACGCACAAAAATATCAGTGTTAAATTTATTCTTTGATAAATAAAAAAAATCTAGCAACATGGTTTGTGCATGTTTTTGTATCTATCTATCTATCTATCTATCTATCTATCTATCTATCTATCTATCTATCTATCTATCCATCCATAATTTATATACCTATGAACTATTTCTTGTGACTATTAGTAATCACTAATTATTGATAAATTCAACAATATATTTGATATATATTTCAAACTCAGATGTTCTACAGACAGCAATGACAACGATCCACATGATACATGATCCATAGACTGATATCAGATGTGTTGTTACAGATAATTGGGAAGTATTACTTCATTCGCCAGGAACAGAAAGCCCACTGGACCTGGCCAGCAGTGGCTTTCTAGAATAAACCTGTTCCATCAAGGACCATTAGTTGACACATCCACAATATCAGGTTCTCTCCTTCTTGTCACAGTGCTTTTCAGAGGGCATTTGCCAGGAAGTGAGGAGGTGTTATTCTACTGTGTTACAGTTGTGTTCATTTCCGGCAGGGCCATATTGAACTCAATAGGTGAGTTTGACAATCGGTGCTGCTTGCCAAACTCTGCGTCCCAATTTAAAAATACTACAACCGGGGCATGTGAGCAGCCCCATCTGGCTGTTATTTTATAGTTCAGGTGGGCCAGTAAAACCACGTATAAGTCGCCCATTTTTATCACTCCCTGACCACTCATTTGAAAGAGACCTGTTTCATGAGTATTTTACCTAATATTCCTAGGGTCAGGTGCCTGTTTTCTATATGTTTATATACTTAAGACCTTCTCAGTTCCAAAATTAATAATGAGCAGGCATATGTTCGGTCCTCCTTAACAGACCCGATTTTTCATTTGACCCCTTGGGAAAATAACTTGCCCACCCCTGCCATAGACCATAGTTCAAAATCCATCAGTACATTATGGTTTTAATATAAAAAACTTCCAGCTGAATCCGCATGTAAATTCATTGGGTCCATGAATCTCAAATCCACAGGATTCACTATGAACCACAACCTCATCCCTATGCTACAGCTACCTAGAATTGCCTGTATGTGAGATCCGTGCATATGGTAAAAATTCTCCTCCTTTCTGCAGCTGTTCTCCACAGTAATGTATACTTGTCACAAGATGTCCTCAGTTTTTTTGGCTGAATGACACCCACCATAATTCTTTATTGAAGACCAAGAACATGCTGGGAATGCAGGGTGTCATTGATCTGCCCCCTTAGAGCACTCTGAAATTACACTGTAACGCTGCATGTAGTCCTCTTCCTCTTTGGGTTTTTTCCTGGTTGTGGGTGGTCCTGAATGCATCAAAGATGACTGCCCGCCTCCAAAAGAGGTCTTCACTCATCAATTGGACTGTCCTAAAGAGTTTCATTAGGAGGTTCCACTAAAGTGTATACCCAGAACTGGCCTTGCTGTTGGCAATTTGCAGCCAAAACAAAATGAGACCAGGCATCAAGCAGTTGGTTAGTCCACAGTTGAGGTGGCAAGTCATTTATCAGGAATTCAAAAAACAAAACAAGGTAGAAGAAGGCATCAAGCAGTTGGTTAGTCGACAGTTGAGGAGTAATGCCATTTATCAGGAATTCAAAAAACAAAACAAGGTAGAAGAAGGCATCAAGCAGTTGGTTAGTCCACAGTTGAGGAGTAATGCCATTTAACAGGAATTCAGAAACAAAACAAGGTAGAAGAAGGCATCAAGCAGTTGGTTAGTACACAGTTGAGGCTGCATGTCATTTATCAGGAATTCAAAAAACAAAACACGGTAGAAGAATGCATCAAGCAGTTGGTTAATCCACAGTTGAGGAGTAATGCCATTTAGCAGGAATTCAGAAACAAAACAAGGTAGAATAAGGCATCAAGCAGTTGGTTAGTCCACAGTTGAGGTCGCATGTCATTTATCAGGAATTCAGAAAACCACACAAGGTAGAAGAAGGCATCAAACAGTTGGTTAGTCCACAGTTGAGGAGTAGTGTCATTTATCAGGAATTCAAAAAACAAAACAAGGTAGAAGAAGGCATCAAGCAGTTGGTTAGTCCACAGTTGAGGATTAATGCCATTTAGCAGGAATTCAGAAACAAAACAAGGTAGAAGAAGGCATCAAGCAGTTGGTTAGTCCACAGTTGAGGCTGCATGTCATTTATCAGGAATTCAGAAAACCACACAAGGTAGAAGAAGGCATCAAACAGTTGGTTAGTCCACAGTTGAGGAGTAGTGTCAGGAATTCAAAATACAAAACAAGGTAGAACACAAACAAAAAAGAGGCTTGACAAGAGGATTAGCTTAATTCTAGTAAAATTAGATTGGAAAGAAAGTCAAAAGGGAGAACTTTACAATCCCCCAAAAAAATCCTCCAAAAATCCTAACACAATTTTAGTTAAAGAGACATTTTTGTTGCAGACATTTTCAAGTATAAGTAAAGCCATACCGCTACACCAAGGCCCGACTTTGAAACATAGCCCCTAACTCTAGTCTAACAGAGCTCCTTACTTGTGACATAAAAAGCAATGAATAAAACAAGGTCAGGTATGACTTGGAGGTAATCGTTTCTTCCTTAAAGGTGTGAGGACACACTAGGAGCCCAGCACAGCTCAATGATAGCTCTGATTAGTACATAACTAGTTTTATAGTAGGGTGCCCATGCTCAGGGCAGTTTATAGAAAACATAATACAATGGAGGTGAAAGCAATGAGGCTAATACATGAAGCAAACCTACACAGAAGGAAGGCTCTCTAATGGATATTGTACTCAGAAAACATTACAGCCAATAACTGGCCATGTGTTATTAGTATCATGCTTGAATGTGTGTCTAGTGCTACATAGCAAAAGTACTCTTCCAGCACAGTGACATACTGAAAGTGGACATGACAACCAGGAACATCCAAGATACTGATAGTGTCCACCTGAATCTTATTCACATCTAAAATAAAAATTAAAGCTGATCTCCAGCAAACAGACAATGTTACTGAAAAAATACATACAAGAGGGCTCTTTTGTCCAAATGATTTTTATTTCTATCCATATGGGATCTACATTGAGACCACTGGAGCAATTTACCCACCCTCATGGTAATGGGCTGTCTGTATATCAAAAGCCCCTATGTGTGGTATCATGCATTGAAGGGCACAGTCCAACTTTAAGGTCTTTTTTGTGGACATCCTGCAGGGTATACCACAATAATTGTAAAGGGACAGTGTTATTATCTTTTTTTGTACTTTTGGATATTTTGAGCGGACCCATTTATATTCCTATGGGCAATGTGACACCTTGGCTAGCTGGTTCTATTATACTTGGATCAGGATCATATTGCCTTGAATCCAACCCCTTGTCTTCCCTGAAGAATCCTTGGGGCAAAATACGTTGGGATTTTTAGATATTCACAACAGCTTTCTTTGGACAATCTTAAACATCTCCCAAACTATAGAAATAGGGAGCATTGATTTCTATTGATCTCAGGCTTGGTTTTGTTTGATCTAATATACGAGGTGTGTCCAGAAAGTAATGAGAATGAGATTTTAAAAATCCTTTGATTGAAAAATGTTACAGTTGAACATTGTCTCCTTTAAAGTATGCACCTTGTGAGTGTACACAATGCTCCCAGTGATTTTTTCATTCTTCATAGCATTCTTGGAAATCTTCAAGTGGGATGGCGATCAGAGCCTGCATAATGGCTCTTTGGATGTTATCCACACTACCAAAATGGTGTCCTTTCAAACCTTCTTCATCTTTGGAAATTTGTAAAAGTTACATGGAGCCAAGTCGAGGCTGTAGGGTGGATGGGGAAGCACCATATGTTTTTCAGCCAAAACTCTGACAGCCAAAGCACTGTGACTCGGTCCGCTGTCGTGATGAAGGATCCAAGTTGAGCAGATCTCAGGACGCACACAAAAAACTCTTTGTCTCAAGCAACCAAGAACTTCGTAAAATCTTTGATTCACAGCTTGACCAGTAGGTGCGAATTCCTTACGGAAACTTCCACGTGAATGAAAAAAAACAATGACCATTGATTTGACTTTTGATTTGCCCAAGCAAGCTTTCTTGTGGTGAGATGAAGTGGGTGTGTGCCATTCTGAACATCCAGGATTCATGTCCCATGATCACTCAACTCAAAAAATCAGGCACTCTTTCCAAACTGGCCAACAGGTTTTGGTAAACGAGTTGACAGTGTTCCTTCTGATCAGGTGACAAGTTCTTTTGAGCAAGTTTTGCACACACTTTTCTCATGTTCATATCCTAAGTCATGATTTCATGAAGAATTGACTTGTTAATTCCAGCTTCATTCTGACAGCAGCTGGTCACGGTTGAGAACAGACCGCACTGCATCCACATTCTGTTCCATTTTTGACAAAGAAGGGTGTCTTTAACACTTTCCCGTACTTCCTTGAATACCTAGTACCTACAGAACACTTGTGCAGATGATAGCGCAGCTTCTCCATACGCTTTCCTCACAATTTCCAAAGTTTATGATGCACGTTTACCTAATTTCACACAAAAGTTTATCACACACTGCTGTTCCAAACTCACTTGAATTTTTCTTAATAGGAGGCACCGGAAACAAGGTGTCACAAAAGACAATGTCTCGACTC
Organism: Staurois parvus; assembly: GCF_062004578.1. Taxonomy (NCBI): domain Eukaryota; kingdom Metazoa; phylum Chordata; class Amphibia; order Anura; family Ranidae; genus Staurois; species Staurois parvus. The sequence goes on from NW_028318443.1 coordinate 1,506,411, forward strand.
TGACAGGGTGGAATGTAACTGATCAGTGTTCTTCCCTCAGAGATCCCTTCTAAAGTGTAGAAACTTTATTCTCATTATATTCTGGGCACATTTTGTATAAAGAGCATATATAGCTGTGATGGGTCATATTGGGGACCTGTTGGAAAATAAATATACATATATATGTATATATACAGTATATATATATATATATATATTATACAGTATATATATCGTATATCGTAGTGTTGGAATCATGTTCTGTGGATTTTGATGATTTTATTATTTGGGTCCAAGGGATAATTGTGTTTCTGGGTTCATATTACAGAAACAATTGAGTACTATGCGTGATACTTTTTTTATTTGCACTAACATACTATTTTGATGACAATGTCCCCTTCTTCAGGTCTAAGCAGTACTGAACACAGATTTAGCATAATGTTAGAAGAGATGTAGGGGATGGGGAGGAAAAAAAAAAAGAGAGATAAGACAGCAAAAGAGGAATCCCATGTCCAAATTATCTCTTGTGTCAAATAGAATTATCATTCTTAGCTCAAAAGTTTTTCTTTCCTGAATGGATTTGAAATTTCCTTTAAGAACTAAAATGTTGAGGTCTCCCAAAGTGTGGTCTGGTTGTGCAAAATGGTGTCCTACAGGTGTGCAGAGGTATCTTCTTTATGTTCCTTGATGGTATGTCTGTGCAGATTCATCCTTGTTTGCAACTTCTGTCCTGTTTCGCCAACATAAGATCCTTTGCTGCATTTTCTGCACTGTATAAGGTACACCAGATTACTAGAAGTGCAACTGTATGATCCGGAGATATTGAAGATCCCTTTTGAGTGTCTGACACTTTTTGATGGATTGATTTGGTTGCACAGTTTGCAGCGTTTCTTATTGCAGGGTTTGCTTCCATTATTTGTGACATCATAATCCGAAGGAAGTTTCCTACTGATGAATTTATTTCTGAGGTTGGGGGAATGTCTGAAGGCCAATATTGGGGGTTGTTGGAATATTTCTTTCAGAGTTCCATCCTCTGCTATGATGGGTTGTAAATCTTTGATTATTTTTCTTATTCCTTCTAGTGCTGGGTTGTATATAGTTACTAGAGGTACACGGTTGTTTGTTTTTTTTCTCTTTGTACTGAAGTAGATTTTCCCTTCGTGTTCTCAAGGCTGTGTTTATGCCGGTGTTGATAGTTTTGTCCTTGTAACCTTTCTTATGGAAGGAGTCTGCTAGTGTCCCAAGATGTTTATCTCTGTCTTTTGGGTCAGAACATATTCGGTGGTATCTAATGGCCTGACTGTGTATGATGGCACGTTTCGTGTGTTGGGTTCATATTGTAATATTTTTATGTTCTCTTTTTAATTTCTTTGAGAAATTATCCACCTTAAAAGTCCTGTTTATATGGATTCCTGGGGGTTTCCTGGGTTACGACTGTTTAGTATAAATGTATACATTTATTAAAAGGAAAAGGAGAAAAGATCCACTAATAATAATCCTTTATCACCTTCTCCCATGCTTGCCTCCAAGACTTATCCTGAGCCTCTCCCATCCTTTGGAAATCCTTACCGTGAACTGTATGACTATCTCCTAATCTATCCACTTTTGAGCGATCTGTGAAAACTTTTCTCTTCAGAGAAGCCCCTCCTGCCTCCACCTAACAACTGTACTTTTTATTTCTCCATCAGCTCATCTCCCACAGTTATTATATTTTGTATCACTTGACCCTCCCTCTTAGATTGCAAATTCTAACGAGCAAGGCCACCTGGTTCCTCCTGTATTGAATTGCATTGTAACTGTACTGTCTGCCTTTCTGTAAAGTGTGTGCAAATTGTTGGCGCTATATAAATCTAAATAATAATAATAATATATTTTTCGGCAGAATGAACTAAAGGCTTGGATGATAACACATTGCATAGTTAAACAAACTCAATGATAATAAAGCAACTTTTTGTTTCAAAATTGTATTTTTATTTTTAAATAAACCATGAATACTATTTTTTTATTATTCATGTCTGCTAGTTTCTATTTCTTCCCAAGGAGATGCTTTTTTGAGATCACACTAGGACAGAACAAAATGACGTAACATTTAGGAACAAACATACAGCCAAGCATGGCCCATGTAGAGGACAGTATAGCAAAGATCTCCATAGCCACTGTGTACTTTCCACTGGTGGAAAGATGAGCTGGGATAAAAGAAAACCAGACACTGAGGAAGGCCATCATGCTGAAGTTGATGAATTTAGCCTCGTTGAATGTGCTGGGAAGTTGTCTAGCCATGAACGCAACAAAACAACTGATCAGAGCCAAGAGGCTAAGATAACCCAAAGTAAGCCAAAAGGCCATTGGTGAACCCTCGTTACATTGAAGGACTAGAACCCCAGTTTTGACCTTAGAATTGTATTCAGGAAAAGGAGGAGAGTTATGTAACCAGAAAAAACAGATCATACATTGAACAAATGTGCTTAGACCGATGAGTAGGTATGACACATGGGGACTAGCCCATCTTCTCAAATCACTGTTTGGCTCAGTAGCTTTAAAAGCAATCATCACCATGATCGTTTTAGCTAATACACATGAAACACATAAGGCAAACACTATCCCAAAAATAACCTGACGTAAAAGGCACTTTTGATGTTGAGGATAACCAATAAATGCCAACGAGCACAAAAAGCAAAGGGAAAGGCAGACCAGAAGAAGGCAGCTAATGGGGTAATTGTTGGCACGGACGATTGGACTAGCTCTATAATGAATCAGAAGACCTAAAATGGCGATTGGAATAAAGGTTGAAGAAATGCTTGTCGATGCCAAGGTGACACCTAAAGTCTCTTCATACGAAAGATATTCAACAGGCTTTGGTAGACATTTGTCTTTTCCTTCACTTGGCCAATTATTCCAGGGGCAGCTAAAGCAAGCCGTAGAGTCTGAAAAGGAAAACACAAGATGGGACTTTGTTACAGGGCAACCTACTCTAAGGAATGCAAAAAATTCACTGTGTTTGCTATTAACTTACCAGTTTCATTGGAAATTTCTCCTAGAGAACAAGATACACATTCATAGCAGCAGTTTGGTTCACCTCTGACAGCAGATTTTCTGTGGCCTGGTAAACAACTTACACTGCAGTTGGAGAATGGAACCTAGGACAGGTAAAAAAAAAAGACCAGACATCTTTACAAGGTTCATTGTAAAAAATATAATATAAAAACTAAAAACTATGATGATCATATTAAATAGTAGATGCTGTTATATAAATTAAATTAAGTGGATATTAAGATCGGGGAATGTGATACAATGCTATCTAATGCCAATGAACATTTTCTAGATTTACAAACTTTAAAATAGCAATGAAGACAGTAAACACCATTATTCTTGTTTGCAGTGCCTTGAAAAAGTCTTCATACCCCTTGAAATTTTTGTCATATTACAACCAAAAATGTAAATGCATCTTATTGGGATTTTATGTGATAGACCAACACAAAGTGGCACATAATTATGAAGTGGAAGGAAAATGATAAATGGTTTTTAAATTTTTTTACAAATAAATATCTGAAAAGTGTGGCGTGCAGTTGTGTTCAGCCCCCTTTACTCTGATGCCCCTGACTAAAATCTAGTGGAACCAAACGCCTTCAGAAGTCACCTAATTAGTAAACAGAGTCCACCTGTGTGTAATTTTATCTCAGTATAAATTCAGCTGTTCTGTGAAGCCCTTAGGGGTTTGTTAGAGAACATTAGTGAACAAACAGCATCATGAAGGCCAAGGAACACACCAGACAGGTCAGGGATAATGGTGTGGATAATTTTAAAGCAGGGTTAGGTTATAAAAAAATATCCCAAGCTTTGAACGGAGCACTGTTCAATCCATCATCCAAAAATGGAAAGAGTACGGCACAAATGCAAACCTACCAAGACATGGCCGTCCACCTAAACTGACAGGCCGGGCAAGGAGAGCATTCATCAGAGAAGCAGCCAAGAGGCCCATGGAGGAGCTGCAGAGATCCACAGCTCAGGTGGGAGAATCTGTCCACAGGAAAACTATTAGTCCTCCGCTCCACAAATCTGGCCTTTATGGAAGAGTGGCAAGAAGAAAGCCATTGTTGAAAAAAAGCCATAGAAGTCCCGTTTGCAGTTTGCGGGAAGCCAGGTGGGGGACACAGCAAATGTGGAAGAAGGGGCTCTGCTCAGATAAGACCAAAGTTGAACTTTTTGGCCTAAAAGCAAAATACTATGTGTGGTAGAAAGCTAACACTGCACATCACCCTGAACTCACCATCCCCACCGTGAAACATGGTGGTGGCAGCATCATGATGTGGGGATGCTCTTCTTCAGCAGGGACAGGGAAGCTGGTCAGAGTTGATGGGAAGATGGATGGAGCCAAATACAGGGCAATCTTAGAAGAAATCCTGTTAGAGTCTGCAAAAGACTTGAGACCGGGGCGGAGGTTCATCTACCAGCAGGACAACGACCTTAAACATACAGCCAGAGATACAATGGGATGGTCTAGATCAAAGCATATTCATGTGTTAGAATGGCCCAGTCACAGTCCAGACCTAAATCCAATGGAGAATCTGTGGCAAGACTTGAGAATTGCTGTTCCCAGACGCCCTCCATCCAATCTGACAGAGCTTGAGCGATTCTGCAAAGAAGAACCGGCAGAAATGTTCCTCTCTAGATGTACAAAGCTGGGAGAGACATTTTCAAAAAGACTTGCAGCTGTAATTGCAGCCAAAGGGGGTCCTACAAAGTATTGACTTCGGGGGGCTGAATACAAATACCGCCAAACTTTTCACAGATTTATTTGTAGAAAAAGTTGAAAACCATTTCTCATTTTCCTTCCACTTCACAATTATGTGCCACTTTGTGTTGGTCCATCACATCAAATCCCAATAAAATACATTGTAACATGACAAATTGTGGAAAATTTCAAGGGGTGTGACTGCATGATGTTTGTTATGTCCCCCCTCCATTCCTATTTCATTTAGACATTCCATAATCTATAAAAAAAAGTGTACTTTTGTGATGGCAGCGAAGACCTGTATCTATTATCTTTGAAGCTGTTAAGAGATTGTCAGCGATGTTCAGGTATTGGACTAGAGACTTAAAAAAAGGCGTTGCTGCTCTAACTCTCCTCTCTTCTTTTAATTTTCCTGTTCTAGTCCTTTCCTTCCCTCCTCTTTTGTTTCCCTCTTTTCTTACTCTCCTCTCCTCTTTTGTTTCCCTCTTCTCTTCCTCTTCTCTCCTCTTTTTAATTATCTCTTCTCTTCCTCTCCTCTCCTCTCCTCCTTTTTAATTATCTCTTCTCTTCCTCTCCTCTTCCTCTCCTTTTCTCTGTTTTCTTCCCTCTCTTCTTTTTCCCTCTTTTTATTTCCATCTTCCTCTCCTCTTTTTCTTGACCTCTTCTCTTCCTTTCTTCTTTTTATTTCCCTCCTCTCTTCTTCTCTCCTGTTTTTCTTGACCTCTTCTCTTCCTTTAGTCTTTTTCTTTACCTTTCTCTTCCTCTCCTTTCCTCTTTTTATAACCCTCTTTTCTTTCATTACCATCTCTAGGTTAGGGGTATCACTGCAATTTTTATCAAATGCCTAGACTGACTCCTCACTAGTGGGTCTTATTTTAAGACAAACATTATTTGTACACATTTTTATTATATTTACATTCTCTGATTGATTAGTACTGGAATGAGATGAGAAAATGTTTTCTTTGTGTAGTGCTGATGAACGCTGTATGCAGGGGTGTATTTACCACAAGGCAAACAAGGCATTTGCCTAGGGCGGCATTTTTTTTGGGGGGGGAGCACTGCCCCTTGGAAGAAGGGATGGAAGAAGGGACACATGCGGCATGGGGACCTGGTGGGTTCTGAGAGATGCTGTGGGTTTCATGACGGTGTATGCACAGCCCGACTCTCGTTCCTGGGGATGTCTGGAGCTGTGAAGGTGAGTGTCTTTCTCTCTCTCTCGCCATGGGGGATGGTGGCTGGTGTATGGGGGGCAGTGGTAGTGGAAGGCTCGGGTGGAGGGCAGGGGTGTTCTTGGTCAATGTCAGGCTCTTTCTGTGGGGGAGTGTGTGTTGCCTAGGGCAGCACAAAACTTAAATACACCACTGGCTGTATGACATGTATTGATTCAAAATGAATGAGCTGCCAACCTACCCTAATGTGTGTAAACACACACATGACCCCCTTTTGTAATACAGCTGTGCGTTGCTTTGCAGATTACATTTGCACATTGCGGCAATGTGTGCTTTACTGTAAATTATAACGCAGGATGCAGTAATGCATATATAATAAGCTGCAGTGCCATTCATTCTGAATAGGACCCCAATGCACTAAAATATAGTGGTGCTGTACCAAAAAAGTTTTATGTTTCAATTTAAGAACATTTTTAATGGGTTACCTGAAAGCAACACCCATTAACATGCAACATCATGTGCATTCACACACGTGTGTTACCCAGGGGCGGACTGACCATTCGGAAACTCGGGCACTGCCCGAGGGCCCGGGGTAAGTAGGGGTCCCCATGAGGCTGAGCTCGGGGTAACATTTCAGTACCAAAAGCGGTAACCCCGAGCTACACTCGGGCTTACCCTGCGGCACTGCTCCGGCAAGTGTTCTTCACTTACCTTACCCTGCGCTCCCACGATGTGTCCCCTGCAGCGTCCCCGGCCATCTCCTCCGGCCGATGCCGGCATCCGGCTTCTGTGTCCTGTCCCTGTGACGTCGGGACGTACGGGCGCCGCCGCCGCCGCCGCCGCCGCCGCCGGGAAATTTAAAAATTTTAAAAAATTTCATTTTTTTTTTTTTACATTTTACACAGTAAAACATTGCTGTTTCAACCTATTTCACATACATTTTGTCCCGAGTGCTTTGTCCTGCGCCCTGCCTGCATTTTGTCTATTCTTTCTGCCTGGAAACTGAGAAATGTCCATGGCGTCCAAAAAGTGTCCCTTTAGGTCAAAAGCGGTTTAGATCAGCTAGAGAACAGAGATAGTAAATCAGAACCACTTTCAGAATTGAGTGATAATGATTCGTGGGGGAAATTCGTCATCAGAAACTGAAAACGATTTTGCGACTTTGCTCAGCGATGTGCAAACTTGGCGCTCTATTTCACATTTCAATGTTTTTGGTTTGATTATATTATTGAATTAAATTTTTTATTATTTTTATATTATTTTTATGATTATTTATTAAATTATAATTTATGATTTTGTGTTTCAAATTTTATCATACCCGGGATGTTTACTAGACTCTTGTTCGGACAGATTTCAGTGAGTTTTTCCTAAAAATTACAGCCTACAATAAAAAAAATACATATTTCCATGCAAAAAAATGGTACCGCTTTCAGCACCAAAAATCGGAAATAATCATACCGCCAGGGAGGTTAAAGTGAAGCACACACAGTAAAACAGCACACAGTTAACCCTTTGATCGCCCCACATTAGGGGCGGACTGACAATTTGGAAACTCGGGCACTGCCCGAGGGCCCGGGGTCAGTAGGGGGCCCCATGAGATGCCCCTGGTACCTTTTTCATAGGCTTTTTTGAGTTTGGGCAAGAACACAGGGGCCCCATGATCCCCTATTGCCCGGGTACCCCATGAGTTGTCAGTCCTCCCCTGGTATTACCTACTTACTAAGAAGTCAGTAGGCCCCCAAAGACTGCAAAAAACTATCTAAAAGGCAAAACAAATCTATAAGCGTCTGAGATTCCAAAACTTGATATCTATCAGTTAAGGGTCTTACCTGCTGGTTCTCAGAAGCCCATTGTATGAGACTCATGTTAATGATAAGAGCTTCCCAGTATGCTGTGGTACTATTGTATGTTCCCACCTTGACTTGTCTTATTTTACCACTTAGGTCTTTTTGCCAGTTTACAATATCGTAGATGGGAGGAGGATCTCCATTTTCATCAAAGAAAAAATCCCTTCCACTGTTCAGCTTTAATCGAACATTCTTCATGTAGTGGAGCACCTGCAGGAGAAAATTGACCCAAGTAATGTTTATTTATTTCTTAAAATAGGCCTTTTACTTATCATGGAATTGTAAAACAACCTAAATAATTGTTAAAGTAGAACTTTAGGCAAAATGGATAGAGCAATGAGGATCAGGGGCAGACTGACCATTTGGAAACTCGGGCACTGCCTGAGGGCACGGGGTTAGTAGGGGGCCCCATGAGATGTCCCTGTTACGTATCATAGGCTTTTTTTGGGTGTGGTTTGAGTGTGGGCGAGGACACAGGGGCCCCATAATCCCCTGTTGCCGGGGGGCCCCATGAGTTGTCAGTCCGCCCCTGATGAGGATTATAACCCCTGTCAGAATTTCTTCACCATCTGCGTCCCATTTACCTTCACTTCCAGTCCCATAGCCAAAACAGGAAGTGAGAGGAAATCCCTGCAAAATAAGGGCATTCCCTGGGGGCCCCCAGGTCACCAGAACTAGTGTCCCCATTGGAAAATTTTCCCACTTTTACTGTTCTGGGGACAACCCAAAATTTGGGATTTTCTTTACTTTAACTTTCAATGCTATTGGTAAACAAGACAGATAGCGAGGGAGAATCTCCCTGATTGGGGCACAGACAGCAATAAAATCCATCTCCATTCTTTTTTTCCCATAACGTTAGAAACAAGAAAACAATACAAGTCAAGAGAACGGCATAAAGGGGATATCATACAGATCACAATGGTATGTAGAATGTACATAGAAAGGCACAAGCTTTTAGGCTATACAATGAGTCCGAAACACTCAATCAATACATAACGTGGAGAGAAAATGTAGACTGCAAGAAATTACAGCCAAACTAGAGGAAGGGCAAATCCAAACCAAGGCTTGGGTGTAGGGCTCTGCACAAGGGCATAGATGTCTATCTGATCTGAAAGCCTAATATAATATCCTGGATTCATATGAGGATCAATGGGGGATGAAGTGTGGCATGAAACCAGGTAAGTGTGGCACGAAACCAGGTAAGTCTACATAGGAGGGGAATGCAAATCGGAATTTCTAGAAACTTTTTGTCAAGCCAAGGGGTACATATTATGTTTTCAGAATTGATATGTGTGCCTAGCAATATGAAACTGAAAAAACTTTAAAAAAGTGTATACGGGAGGGAGCTAGCGATGGTGTGACTTGTGGGGCAAGAAAAAGAGAAAAGAAGAGAAGAAGTAAAGGGAAATAGCAAAGAGAGGGAGATTGGGGAAAGGATCACAAACCGGAGGCCAATAGGGGAGGGGTATGGGGAGAAAGAGGGGGCAAAGGTAAGGGAGGGGTGAGAGAGCAGGGCAGAGGGATAAGGATAGGAAGAGGGAAGGGTGAGGATACAGAGAGAAGGAGGAGACAAAAAAAACGGGGGAAAGAAAACCCCCCCGGGGTGGTTGGGGGAGGTTAGGGCCTAGGGAACAACTCAAGTGGGTCGAGACTGTGATCCAGTCATCAATCCATCTCCATTCTTTCCAAAACCAGGGGCCGGACTGACGATTTGGAAACTCAAGCACTGCCCGAGGGCCCAGGGTCAGTAGGGGGCCCCATGAGATGCCCCTGGTACCTTTTTCATAGGCTTTTTTGAGTTTTGTGACAAAACGCATGATGTGAGTTTGGGTACCATTATTCTTAATGGCATGCCAAACGCAGTGCGATTCTGCCGCCATTGTCGAGCAGCGATTGCAGTAAAACACACGTTAAAGTTTGCCACCCAAAAAAGAGCAGGAGATTCTTTTGGGCAATAGATGTGCATTGGGCAGCTCATTGTGGTGAATGGATAGCCTTGTGCACGACCAGGGGCGAACTGACCATTTAGGCTCTTCGGGCACTGCCCGAGGGCCCGGGGCCAGTATGGGGCCCCATGAGATGCCCCTGGTACCTTTCATAGGCTTTTTTGGGTGTGGTTTGAGTGTGGGCGAGGGGCCCCATGAGTTGTCAGTCCACCCCTGTGCACGACACATGGAAATGCTTGTAAATCGTGCTTTCAGAATAGCAAATGGGAATGTTTCTTCCCGTAATACGAGAATTGAATGGGTCTTAAGGAAAATCCCAATTAAATGTGTATTTTAAATCAGGTAAATACACTCATTGGCCACTTTATTAGGTACACCTGTTCAATTGCTTGGTAACATAAATTGCTAATCAGCCAATCACATGGAAACACAAGCAGCTCAATGCATTTAGGCATCCACATGTGGTGAAGACGAAGTTCAAACCGAAACATCAGAATGGGGAAGAAAGGGGGTTTAAGTGACTTTGAACATTGCATGGTTGTTGGTGCCAGACGAGCTGGATTGACTATTTCAAAGACTGCTGATCTACTGGGATTTTCACATACAATCATCTCTAGGGTTTACAGAGAATGGTCCGAAAAAGAGAAAATATCCAGTGAGCGGCAGTTGTGTGGAGGAAAATGCCTTGTTGATGTCAGAGGTCAGAGAAGAAAAGGCAGACTGGTTAGAGGCGATAGAAAGGCAACAGTATCTCATGTCAATATGGAACAAAATCTCTGAGGAATGTTTCCAACACCTTGTTGAATCTATGCCATGAAGAATGAAGGCAGTTCTGAAGGCTAAAGGAGGTCCAACCCGGTACTAGCAAGATGTACCTAATAAAGTGAGTGCATATTCCAGATGTAATAAAACAAAAAGCTTGCAAAGTTTTATTTTTTTCAAAAAGCAACCACAGCCTGAGTAGCTAAATCATCTTTGAATGGAAGAGGTGGACCTTTCAATCATCCACATGTCCTCCATTCATAGGTCTTTTTGCATTCATAGAAGCTATAGTACGGCTTCTATGAATGGAAGAGGTGGGCGGAAAGGGCGGCATAGTTGCACACTTTCGATGAGTGCCTGTTACAGCTCCCCTAGCTCTATTAAGTCCCACCACCCGGAAGATTATGACGGCGGGGGTGGAGAGGGAATGGAGAAGGAATTTCAACTACAACCAGAAGACAGCAGCACAAGGGGCACAGCACATTGATAGTAAGTAGTGCCCATTGTGCTGATTTTTTTTTTCTTAAACTAAACTTAGGCTTTAACCTCCCTGGCAATATTCCCGAGTGTAGCTCGGGGTAAAGTTTCAGTGCCAAAAGCGGTAACCCCGAGCTACACTCGGGCTTACCATGCGGCGCTGCTCAGGGATTCACTGCAGAGCTTACCTTGTCCTTCGCTCCCGCGATGTGTCCCCTGCAGTGTCCCCGGCCATCTCCTCCGGCCGATGCCGGCATCCGATCGGGACGTACGGGAGCCGGAACCGGCGGCAAATTGGAAAATGTAAAAAAATGACATTTTTTTTAAAGGATTATTACATAGTATAACCAGGGGCGGACTGACCATTCAAGGCCCAGGGTCAGTAGGGGGCCCCATGATATGACCCTGGTACCATTTTATAGGCTTTTTTGGGTGTGCTTTGAGTGTGGGCAAGGACACAGGGGCCCCATGATCCCCTATTGCCCGGGGGCCCCATGAGTTGTCATTCCGCCCCTGAGTATAACCTTACTGTTTCAAACCATTTCACATACATTTTGTCCCGAGTGCTTTGTCCGGCGCCCTGCCTGCATTTTACCGTTCTTCTGCCTGGAAACTGAGAAACGTCCATGGCGTCCAAAAAGCGTCCCTTTAGGTCAAAAGCGGTTTTAGACCGGCTAGAGAACAGCGATAGTAAATCAGAACCACTTGCAGAATTGAGTGATAATGATTCGTGGGGGAAATTCCTCATCAGACACTGAAAACGATTCTGAGACTGAGCTCAGCGATGTGCGAACTTGGCGCTCTATTTCACATTTCAGTGTTTTTGGTTTGACTACAATATTGAACTAAATTTATTATTATTATAGTGTTATTTTTTATGATTATTTATTAAATTATAATTTATGATTTCGTGTTTCAAGTTTTATCATACCCGGGATGTTTACTAGACTCTTGTTCGGACAGATTTCAGTGAGTTATTCCTAAATATTACAGGCCTACAATAAAAAAAATAAATATTTCCATGCAAAATAATGTACCACTTTCAGCACCAAAAATCTGACATAATCATACCGCCAGGGAGGTTAACTTGTCTATGAAGTGTCATATCAACAATGTATATAACCTACTACTACGATGCCAGCATCCGTCTTCTGGGTTCCGTTCCCTGCGAGCGTTGGAACATACGGAACGTACGGCGGACGGAACGGCGGGAAATTAAAAAATGTCAAAAAGTGACATTCACTCATTACACTAAAATCACATAGTATAACATTCCTGTATCAAACCATTTCACATACATTTTGTCCCGAGTGCTTTGTCCGGCGCCCTGCCTGCATTTTTACTGTTCTTTCTGCCTGGAAACTAAGAAACGTCCATGGCGTCCAAAAAGCGTCCCTTTAGGTCAAAAGTGGTTTTAGACCGGCTAGAGAACAGCGATAGTAAATCAGAACCACTTGCAGAATTGAGTGATAATGATTCGTGGGGGAAATTCCTCATCAGACACTGAAAACGATTCTGCGACTGAGCTCAGCAATGTGCGAACTTGGCGCTATATTTCACATTTCAGTGTTTTTGGTTTGATTATATTATTGAATTAAATGTATTATTATTATATTGTTATTTTTTATGATTATTTATTAAATTATAATTTATGATTTCGTGTTTCAAGTTTTATCATATCTGGAATGTTTACTAGACTCTTGTTCGGACAGATTTCAGTGAGTTATTCCTAACAATTACAGGCCTACAATAAAAAAAATACTTATTTCCATGCAAAAAAATGGTACCGCTTTCAGCACCAAAAATCTGAAATAATCATACCGCTAGGGGGGTTAACTTGTCTATGAAGTGGCATATCAACAATGTATATAACTAGAGATGAGCGAATCGAACCAGGCGAACCGGAATTCGAGTCGAATTTCAGGAAATATTCGATTCGCGGCGAAACCAAAATTTTGCCTACTTCGGGTGCGCGAATCGAACATTTCCCGATCAGCCGGCAAAAGTGTCCCTGCAGTGAGCTCCGCTATTTCTGACAGTTCTCTGACAGAAGGAACACATGTTTAGCGGTTGAAACATTGTATCTATTAGTTTACATTTAGGATACAGATGTTTCAACCACTGTTCATGTGAAGAAGCTGTGAGAGAACTGTCAGAAATAGAGGAACTCTGCACATACACTTTTTGCCGGCTTGGAATTATTCTTCTTTTCATCCTACTTCTTCTTCTTCTTCATCTTCATCCTCAGAAGAAGAGGATGAGGATGAGGATGAAGAAGAAGAAGAAGAAGTAGGATGAAAAGAAGAATAATTCCAAGCCGGCAAAAAGTGTATGTGCAGAGTTCCTCTATTTCTGACAGTTCTCTCACAGCTTCTTCACATGTACAGCGGTTGAAACATCTGTATCCTAAATGGAAACTAATAGATACAATTTGTATCTATTAGTTTCCATTTAGGATACAGATGTTTCAACCGCTGTACATGTGAAGAAGCTGTGAGAGAACTGTCAGAAATAGAGGAACTCTGCACATACACTTTTTGCCGGCTTGGAATTATTCTTCTTTTCATCCTACTTCTTCTTCTTCTTCTTCTTCATCCTCATCCTCATCTTCTGAGGATGAGGATGAGGATGAAGAAGAAGAAGAAGCAGTAGGATGAAAAGAAGAATAATTCCAAGCCGGCAAAAAGTGTATGTGCAGAGTTCCTCTATTCTGCAGATACACTTAGAGGAGCTCTGCACATACACTTTTTGCCTGTTTGGAATTAATCTTATTTTCATCCTACTTCTTCTTCTTCTTCTTCTTCTTTATCCTCATCCTCAGAAGAAGAAGAAGAGGATGAAGAAGAAGAAGAAGAAGAAGAAGTAGGATGAAAATAAGAATAATTGCAAGCCGGCAAAAAGTGTATGTGCAGAGTTCCTCTATTCTGCAGATACACTTAGAGGAGCTCTGCACATACACTTTTTGCCGGCTTGGAATTAATCTTATTTTCATCCTACTTCTTCTTCTTCTTCTTCTTCATCCTCATCCTCATCCTCAGAAGAAGAAGAGGATGAGGATGAGGATGAAGAAGAAGAAGAAGAAGAAGAAGAAGTAGGATGAAAATAAAAATAATTCCAAGCTGGCAAAAAGTGTATGTGCAGAGCTCCTCTAAGTGTATCTGCAGAGCTCCTCTAAGTGTATCTGCAGAATAGAGGAACTCTGCACATACACTTTTTGCCGGAAACCGCTGTATGGAGGGAATGTCCCAGAACTGTCAGAAATAGTCTATTTCTGACAGTTCTGGGACATTACCTCCATACAGCTGTTTCAACCGCTGTATGGAGGGAATGTCATAGAACTGTCAGAAATAGACTATTAATGACAGTTCTGGGACTGTCCTTCCATACAGCGGTTGAAACATTGTATGTATTTGTTTCCATAAATGGATCCATTTATGGAAACAAATACATACAATGTTTCAACCGCTGTATGGAAGGACAGTCCCAGAACTGTCATTAATAGTCTATTTCTGACAGTTCCATGACATTCCCTCCATACAGCGGTTGAAACAGCTGTATGGAGTGAATGTCCCAGAACTGTCAGAAATAGACTATTTCTGACAGTTCTGGGACAATCACTCCATACAGCTGTTTCAACCGCTGTATGGAGGGAATGTCATGGAACTGTCAGAAATAGACTATTAATGACAGTTCTGGGACTGTCCTTCCATACAGCGGTTGAAACATTGTATGTATTTGTTTCCATAAATGGATCCATTTATGGAAACAAATACATACAATGTTTCAACCGCTGTATGGAAGGACAGTCCCAGAACTGTCATAAATAGTCTATTTCTGACAGTTCTATGACATTCCCTCCATACAGCGGTTGAAACAGCTGTATGGAGTGAATGTCCCAGAACTGTCAGAAATAGACTATTTATGACAGTTCTGGGACAATCACTCCATACAGCTGTTTCAACCGCTGTATGGAGGGAATGTCATGGAACTGTCAGAAATAGACTATTAATGACAGTTCTGGGACTGTCCTTCCATACAGCGGTTGAAACATTGTATGTATTTGTTTCCATAAATGGATCCATTTATGGAAACAAATACATACAATGTTTCAACCGCTGTATGGAAGGACAGTCCCAGAACTGTCAGAAATAGTCTATTTCTGACAGTTCTGGGACATTCACTCCATACAGCTGTTTCAACCGCTGTATGGAGGGAATGTCATAGAACTGTCAGAAATAGACTATTAATGACAGTTCTGGGACTGTCCTTCCATAGAGCGGTTGAAACATTGTATCTATTTGTTTCCATAAATGGATCCATTTATGGAAACAAATAGATACAATGTTTCAACCGCTGTATGGAAGGACAGTCCCAGAACTGTCATTAATAGTCTATTTCTGACAGTTCTATGACATTCCCTCCATACAGCGGTTGAAACAGCTGTATGGAGTGAATGTCCCAGAACTGTCAGAAATAGACTATTTATGACAGTTCTGGGACATTCACTCCATACAGCGGTTGAAACATTGTATCTATTTTTTTCCATAAATGACATTCTGCAGATACACTTAGAGGAGCGCTGCAGATACACTTTTTGCCGGCTTGGAATTATTCTTATTTTCATCCTACTTCTTCTTTTTCTTCTTATGAGGATGAGGATGAAGAAGAAGAAGTAGGATGAAAATAAGATTAATTCCAAGCCGGCAAAAAGTGTATCTGCAGCGCTCCTCTAAGTGTATTTGCAGAATGTCATTTATGGAAAAAAATAGATACAATGTTTCAACCGCTGTATGGAAGGACAGTCCCAGAACTGTCATAAATAGTCTATTTCTGACAGTTCTGGGACATTCACTCCATACAGCTGTTTCAACCGCTGTATGGAGGGAATGTCATAGAACTGTCAGAAATAGACTATTAATGACAGTTCTGGGACTGTCCTTCCATACAGCGGTTGAAACATTGTATCTATTTGTTTCCATAAATGGATCCATTTATGGAAACAAATACATACAATGTTTCAACCGCTGCATGGAAGGACAGTCCCAGAACTGTCATTAATAGTCTATTTCTGACAGTTCCATGACATTCCCTCCATACAGCGGTTGAAACAGCTGTATGGAGTGAATGTCCCAGAACTGTCAGAAATAGACAGAAACTGTCACAGAACTGTCCTTCTTCTCATCCTTCTCCTTCTTCTCATCCTTCTTCTCATCCTTCTTCTCATCCTTCTCCTTCTTCTCATCCTTCTCCTTCTTCTCATTCTTCTCCTTCTCCTTCTTCTCATCCTTCTCCTTCTCCTTCTTCTCATCCTTCTCCTTCTCCTTCTTCTCCTTCTCCTTCTTCTCATCCTTCTCCTTCTCCTTCTTTTCATCCTTCTCCTTCTCCTTCTTCTCATCCTTCTCCTTCTCCATCTTCTCATCCTTCTCCTTCTTCTCATCCTTCTCCTTCTCCTTCTTCTCATCCTTCTCCTTCTCCATCTTCTCATCCTTCTCCTTTTCCTTCTTCTCATCCTTCTCCTTCTGCTTCTCCTTCTCCTTCTCCTTCTTCTCATCCTTCTCCTTCTTCTCATCCTTCTCCTTCTTCTCATCCTTCTCCTTCTCCTTCTTCTCATCCTTCTCCTTCTTCTCATCCTTCTCCTTCTTCTCATCCTTCTCCTTCTCCTCATCCTTCTCCTTCTCCTCATCCTTCTCCTTCTTCTCATCCTTCTCCTTCTCCTTCTTCTCATCCTTCTCCTTCTCCTTCTTCTCATCCTTCTCCTTCTCCATCTTCTCATCCTTCTCCTTCTCCTTCTTCTCATCCTTCTCCTTCTTCTCATCCTTCTCCTTCTCCTTCTTCTCATCCTTCTCCTTCTTCTCATCCTTCTCCTTCTCCTCATCCTTCTCCTTCTCCTTCTTCTCATCCTTCTCCTTCTCCTTCTTCTCATCCTTCTCCTTCTCCTTCTTCTCATCCTTCTCCTTCTCCTTCTTCTCATCCTTCTCCTTCTTCTCATCCTTCTCCTTCTCCTTCTCCTTCTATTTCCTCATCTCCAAGGGCATTTAAATTAAAGGTACAGTGTTCTGCACTAATTTAAAGTCTCTCTGAAGCCTAGAAACCCTTTTTATAAGTCATCTTCGTAGCGAAGAAATTCGCATCGAATCGAATTTCACACTGGAATTCGCCGAATCAGCCGAATCGAATTTTTGAGAAATTCGCTCATCTCTATATATAACCTACTACTACTATGCCAGCATCCGTCTTTTGTGTTCCGTTCCCTGTGAGCGTTGGGACATACGGGACATACGGGGGAAGGAACTGGCGGGAAATTAACAAAATGTCAAAAAGTGACATTTACTCAATACACTAAAATCTGATAGTATTCCATTCCGTCTCTTTAGGTCAAAAGCGGTATTAGACCGGCTAGAGAACAGCGATAGTAAATTAGAACCACTTGCAGAATTGAGTGATAATGATTCGTGGGAGAAATTCCTCATCAGACACTGAAAACGATTCTGCGACTGAGCTCAGCGATGTGCGAACTTGGCGCTATATTTCACATTTCATTGTTTTTGGTTTGATTACATTATTGAATTAAATGTATTATTATTATTATATTATTATTATTTTTTATGATTATTTATTATATTATAATTTATGATTCCGTGTTTCAAATTTTATCCTACCCGGGATGTTTACTAGACTCTTGTTTCCATGCAAAAAAATGTACCGCTTTGAGCACAGAAATACTGACATAATCAGACTGCTAGGGAGGCTAATAGACAAGCTATTGTTGAAAAAAGAGCCTATATAACTGTGCACCGCTATGGGGAAAACGATATAACGGTAAAAATACTGTTCAATGCGGAAATGGTCTTTTAATGCAGCTTAAAGTGCAAGCTTTGAAATACACAAATCTTTTAACCCCCCTGGCGGTATTCCCGAGTGTAGCTCGGGGTAAAATTTCAGTACCAAAAGCGGTAACCCCGAGCTACACTCGGGCTTACCATGCGGCGCTGCTCTGGGGGTCCCTGCAGCACTTACCTTGTCCTTCGCTCCCACGATGCGTCCCCTGCAGCGTCCCCGGCATCCGGCTTCCGTGTTCCGGTCCCTGTGACGTCGGGACATACGGGCGCCGGAACCGG
The DNA here is from genome assembly GCF_062004578.1 of Staurois parvus. Lineage (NCBI taxonomy): Eukaryota > Metazoa > Chordata > Amphibia > Anura > Ranidae > Staurois > Staurois parvus. The sequence goes on from NW_028318443.1 coordinate 1,524,441, forward strand.
CGGCAAATTTGAAATTTTTAAAAAATGTCATTTTTTAAAAAATGATTATTACGTAGTAAAACATTATTGTATCAAGATATTTCACATACATTTTGTCCCGAGTGCTTTGTCCGGCGCCCTGCCTGCATTTTTACTGTTCTTTCTGCCTGGAAACTGAGAAACGTCCATGGCGTCCAAGAAGCGTCCCTTTAGGTCAAAAGCGGTTTTAGACCGGCTAGAGAACAGCGATAGTAAATCAGAACCACTTGCAGAATTGAGTGATAATGATTCGTGGGGGAAATTCCTCATCAGACACTGAAAACGATTCTGCGACTGAGCTCAGCGATGTGCGAATTTGCCTCTGTATTTCAAATTTCAGTGTTTTTGGTTATATTATTGAATTAAATGTATTATTATTATATTATTATTTTTTATGATTATTTATTAAATTATAATTTATGATTTCGTGTTTCAAATTTTATCATACCCGGGATGTTTACTAGACTCTTGTTCGGACAGATTTCAGTGAGTTATTCCTAAAAATTACAGGCCTACAATAAAAAACTACATATTTCCATGCAAAAAAATGGTACCGCTTTCAGCACAAAAAATTGGAAAGAATCAGACCGCTAGGGAGGTTAAACAAGAGGCTTTGGGGGCTTTAGTCTTTTAAAGTGACAGTAGGCATTTAAAAAATGAAAACAAAATGTCTTAGGGTTCCCCCTAGAATTCCACCAAAACAATTATCTAGGGATGCAGGTGGCCAGGAAAGGGGCAACAGCAACTGTCTGCCCCCGTCTTCCCATTCCTGTACTAGACCAAGCCACATGTCTTTTGACATTGGGAGGATACCTTGCAACAGGGTGGGAGAAGCTTCACCTTTGCAAGGGACCATGTCCTAATGTTGAGGGGCAATAGTCTGTTCCCTACATTTGGTCCTCTAAAAAGGATATGAGGGTGATTGTGTGTGGAGGGGAATTATAGAGTAAGTTAAATGCTCCTGTTATAATAGAGGACCCTCATATATAAACCCCCTCCCAAAGGAATGAGTACACGGTACAATTGTACCCTTAATCTTGCACACAAATGGTTATTTACTATTTATTTACTGTTTACTTTTTTGTATTATCTACTCCTTAGTCACTCACATGGGGAGGGGGCACATCTGGAGAAGAAGCCCTGGAGCAGAAGCCCTTGGCATGGTGTTCCCCCTAAAACCTATGACACATCTGGAGAAGAAGCCGTGGAGAAGAAGCCCTTTTGTCATGATGTCCCCCCTAAAACCTATGGCACATCTGGAAAAGAAGCCCTGGAGAAGAAGCCCTTGGCATGATGTTCCCCCTAAAACCTATGGCAAATCTGGAGAAGAAGCCCTGGAGAAGAAGCCCTTGGCATGATGTTCTCCCTAAAACCTATGGCACATCTGGAGAAGAAGCCCTGGAGAAGAAGCCCTTGGGCATGATGTTCCCCCTAAAACCTATGGCACATCTGGAGAAAAAGCCCTTGGCATGATGTTCCCCCTAAAACCTATGGCACATCCAGAGAAGAAGCCCTTGGCATGGTGTTCCCCATAAAATCTATGCCAGACCCCAAGGGTCTTGTATGGAATCCAAAGGGACTCCACACCTCGGACCAAGCCACATGTCTTTCGACATTGGGAGGATACCTTGGGTGGGAGAAGCCTCCCCCTTGCAAGGGACCATGTCCTAATGTTGAGGGGCAAAAGTCTGTTCCCCACATTTGGTCCCCTAAAAAGGATATGAGGGTGATTGTGTGTGTGTGTGGAGGGGAATTATAGTGTAAGTTAAAAGCTCCTTTTACAATAGGGTACCCTCATATATAAACCCCCTCCCAAAGGAATGAGTACACGGTACAATTGTACCCTTAATCTTTCACACAAATGGTTAAATGTAAATAAACACACACATTAAAAGAACTCCTTTAATAACTTTACAAGAAAAAATGTCCCCAAATGCAAAACCAAATCAATCACAATGTCCAGCAATGCACAGCACATCTATTGTGAGCTTCAATTGCCAGATTTCCAGCAATGCGTACACACTCCCATCGCAAAATGACATATGTTCACATTACAGCAGCGCTGGAGATCCCAAGTGATGTAATTAATTAGATATTTATTTTATATTACTGTCGCGCTCCACTAAAAATTGTTAATGATATAAAAATTAATAATTATTGCATATGTAAAAATAATTATTGCGTGTGAAAACATAAAGTGCAAGACATGCTCAATATATCCAATTATCATAAAGTCATAAAATAATCATGAAAAAATATATAATATTGATCAATAAAATAATATAAATATGAAATTAATTTAAAATTGTGAGATTATAAATATGAGTGTCCAAAAAAAAATTGAAATAAAATCAAATAAAAAAAAAATTGATATGCGATATATTGGACACTCATAGTTATAATCTCACAATTTTAAATTAATTTCATATTTATATTATTTCATTCATCAATATTATATATTTTTTCATGATTATTTTATTACTTTATGATAATTAGATATATTGAGCATGAATTAAACTTTATGTTTTCACATGCAATAATTATTTTTACACATGCAATAATTATGAATTTTTATATAATTAACATATTTTAGTGGAGCGCGACACTAATATAAAATAAATATTTACCATTATCACACATTATATAGGTATGTGTATAAGTGTTAGCGAACCACAGAATTAATACAAATTGTTTCACAGCCTAATTTTAATGAATACACCATAGTAGCTCACAAGCACTGTAGATATATTTTTTGTATTCAATGTCATTGATTAAATGATGTCTTCTTGGCTCCCGAGCACCAAGTTTTCATTAGAGCAGCACCAGGAACTCAGGTGGGTAAATGATCACAAACAGCCACTATAGCAGATCTACAAATGGGCTCGGTTCACTTCGAATTCAGGTCTGAACCAAAGAAAATAAAAAAGTGCAGTGCTTAAAATAAGTAAATAATGTCCGTATAGATAATCAATGAATATCATCGTAATAATAATAATCCATAGGTGACAATCCGTGCAAATATGTTGTGAACTGCAGCGATAGTTCAGTGCTGGTGCTCTGAAACAGTGGGGTAAGAATATGCACTCACCAGATGCGTAATCGCATTACGCATTAGATCAATCAACAGAGGTCCCCTTTAAGGAAATGGATTTAAGCCAGGTCAAGGATTATCCTCCCTCTGGTTGGTGTGTGGTACGTCAGGTACTCCTGGGTAGTATGGGATCCAGTCAGCCAGAGGTCCCGTTTAAGGGATGAAAGCGAGCGAGCCTCTTCTCAGACGCTCCCCGGCTGCAGAGGATTGCGGAGCCTGGTGTGTGTGCGCTGTGCAGGAGAGGCAGAGCGGACGGAGCCGACCCCCCAATAGACGGACGATCGTCGAGAGCGAGGAGTGCGGACTAGGATCGGGCGCAGGATGACAGAGAAGAGAAAACGCTCCATCTCCGGGGACCCCTCTCCGATCTGCAGCGATTGATTTATAGAGCCCACCCGATCCACTACAGTATCCAGAGAAGGGAGTTCCTGTCACACAGGCTGCTACACCCATCCATCCCTTAAAGGGGACCTCTGGCTGACTGGATCCCATACTACCCAGGAGTACCTGACGTACCACCCACCACACAGATGGAGGATATTCCTTGACCTGGCTTAAATCCATTTCCTTAAAGGGGACTTCTGTTGATTGATCTAATGTGTAATACCATTATGCATCTGGTGAGTGCGTATTCTTACCCCTCTGTTTCAGAGCACCAGCACTGAAGTACCTCTGCAGTTCACAACACATTTGCACGGATTGTCACCTATGGATTATTATTATTACGATGATATTCATTGATTATCTATACGGGCATTATTTACTTATTTTAAGTGACCTGGCTTAAATCCATTTCCTTAAAGGGGACCTCTGTTGGTTGATCTAATGTGTAATACCATTACGCATCTGGTGAGTGCGTATTCTTACCCCTCTGTTTCAGAGCACCAGCACTGAAGTACTGCTGCAGTTCACAACACATTTGCACGGATTGTCACCTATGGATTATTATTATTACAATGATATTCATTGATTATCTCTACGGACATTATTTACTTATTTTAAGTGCTGCACTTTTTTATTTTCTTATTACTGAGGTTTTTATTTTGGTTTACCTTTTAGCACTATAGCTGCTTTTTTTGAGAGTGCTCACTTTTCTCCTTACCATATAGGTCTGAACCAAACCCCAAACTCACCCCTAGTCACATGACATCAGAGATGCAAAGGAAGGCAATACTGGAAAATTCCTTTCAGCCAGAGGCTGTGATCGCAGATTAGAAGAGCTAGCTAACACTCAACAGTGAAAGTATTCATGAGGGCCACCAGCCCAGCATATCTTATTTGTGCTTTCCTCCTGGCCACTAGCCTAGTTCTCTCAAAATCAGATATTGTGTTTAGTATTTATTGTTTGTTAAATCATCTTACGAGAACAGATCTTACTTGCCATGGCTTCACATTCCAAATGTCTGAGCAGCTCCCGTTCAAAAAACGGCCATTGCCATTTTGGCAAATATTCAAGTCATGCAAGGCTTTGGCAATCACATATACGGCACTGTAAAGGTTATAAAGAAGCCGTAAGCTGGTGACATTATCCAAGCTGATCTGAAAATGTTCAATGATATCATTATCGGTGCAATTCCTTGCAGGCCTTTCACGAATAAAGGGTATATTTTGGTAATTTAGAAGAGTGCAGCCAGCATGCTCCTCCCAGAACATCAAGTCCCACAATTCTTGTGATAACTTGGAAAATTGGATGTTTTCAATAAATGTGTGGAAGCCTGGTATATCCCCGCTGTAATAGGCAAATCCCATTGTTCCAGTGAGATGTGTTGAGTATTTTTCAGAGGACAACAAGGTCGAAGTTGCCCAGCCTTCACTGGCCACCAAAGTCTTCTTGGTCACATTGTGATGTAAAAGCTCTTCAAGCAGAGGAATGAGATCAACATCTGATGCAAATATAACTATAGCATTAGTTCTGGAATTCTTAATAGTCTGGATGATACGTGGAATGTTTTTGTCTGGGCGACTGTTTTGGATATACTCTATAAATGCCACACAGACTCCCAACTGGATTATTTCTTGTCTTACCCCCTGAATTCCTTGATAACCATAGTCATTAGAATCGGCAACCATTCCAACATAGGTCCATCCAAAGCTTAGCACCAAATGGGCCATTCCTTTAGACTGAAAGGCATCACTGGGAGCAGTGCGGAGAGAGAACGGGAACTGAGTCCGGTCACTCAGCAGGGAACTGGTGGATATGTGGCTGATCTGAAAATAATATATAAAATGAATATGTTGATAATATAATAATCTGAAAAGTTTTTAGATACATATCACTAAGGATGAGCAAAATTCAGGGGTTTTCATTCCCCCCCCCGGAGATTCCCTGCCTGCGATTGCTGAGGAACACTGACTGCCATTGGCGGCTACAGCTGTCGATCATCGGTTCTCGGCCGGAGATTCCCAAACTGCGATCGCCGAGGAACACTGACCGCCATTGGCGGCTACAGCTGTCAATCACCGGTTCCTGGCCGGAGATTCCCAGCCTGCGATCGCCGAGGAACACTGACCGCCATTGGTGGCTACAGCTGTCAATCACCGGTTCCCGGCCGGAGATTCCTAGCCTGCGATCGCTGAGGAACACTGGCCATCATTGGCGGCTAGAGCTGTCGATCACCGGTTCCTGGCTGGAGATTCCCCGTCTGCGATCGCTGAGGAACACCGACTGCCATTGGCAGCTACAGCTGTTGATCACTGGTTCCCGGCCAGAGATTCCCAGCCTGCGATCACCAAGGAACACGGAATATGTGATTTAGTATTTCCAGGTAGGGAGTGCGTGCCGCCCTACCTGCACCACCATTGGCGGCTACAGCTGTCGATCACCGGTTCCCTGCTGGAGATTTCCCACCTGCGATTGCCGAGGAACACCAAAAACTATTGGTGGCTACAGCTGTCAATCACCGGTTCCCTGCTGGAGATTTCCCACCTGCGATTGCCGAGAAACACCGACCACTATTGGTGGCTACAGCTGTCGATCACCGGTTCCCTGCTGGAGATTTCCCACCTGCGATTGCCGAGGAACACAGAAAACTATTGGTGGCTACAGCTGTCGATCACCGGTTCTCTACTGGAGATTTCCCACCTGCGATTGCCGAGGAACACCGACCACTATTGGTGGCTACAGCTGTCGATCACCGGTTCCCGGACGGAGATTCCCCGCCTGCGATTGCCGAGGAACACTGACCACCACTGGCGGCTACAGCTGTCGATCACCGGTTCCCGGTCGGAGATTCCCAAACTGCAAATGCCAAGGAAAACTGACCGCCATTGGCGGCTACAGCTGTCGATCACCGGTTCCCGGCCGGAGATTCCTAGCCTGCGATCGCTGAGGAACACTGGCCGCCATTGGTGGCTACAGCTGTCGATCAGCGGTTTCCGGCCAGAGATTCCTAGCCTGCGATCGCTGAGGAACACTGGCTGCCATTGGCGGCTAGAGCTGTCGATCCCCTGTTCCTGGCTGGAGATTCCCCGTCTGCAATCGCTGAGGAACACCGACCGCCATTGGTGGCTACAGCTGTTGATCACTGGTTCCCGGCCAGAGATTCCCAGCCTGCGATCACCAAGGAACACGGAATATGTGATTTAGTATTTCCAGGTAGGGAGTGCGTGCCGCCCTACCGCCCCACTATTGGCGGCTACAGCTGTCGATCACCGGTTCCCTGCTGGAGATTTCTCACCTGCAATTGCCGAGGAACACCAAAAACTATTGGTGGCTACAGCTGTCAATCACCGGTTCCCTGCTGGAGATTTCCCATCTGCGATTGCCGAGGAACACCGACCACTATTGGCGGCTACAGCTGTCGATCACCGGTTCCCGGATGGAGATTCCCCGCCTGCGATTGCCGAGGAACACTGACAAAAATCCCATTATCTATACCGCCATTTTAGACACTATAACTTTCACGTAAACCAATTAATTTACATGTATTGGGATTTTTTTTTAGCAAAGACATGGAGCAGAATACATTCTGGCCTAAATTTTTTACAAAATGTGATTTTTAAAATTTTTTTACTGGATATGTTTTATAGCAAAAAGTCAAAAATGTTGTTTTTTTTTGTTTATAGAGGTCTGTATGTAAACAATACAGATCTCTCCCCTGTCAGCACCAGCATGCTGCTTTGTATTGCTCTGCATAGTAGAGCAATACAAAGCAGTGTGCTTAAATAGTAAAGCACAAACAGGCAACATAGTAAAACAGCACACAGGTAACCCTTTGATCCACCCAGATGTTAACCCCTTCCTGCCCAGTGCCATTAGTACAGTGTCAGTGCTTTTTATTAGCACTGATTACTGTATTAGTGTCACTGGGGATGTCAGTGGTAGTTAGTCAGTGTCAGTTAGTGTCAGAATGCCCGCCGCAGTCCAGCTATAAATCGCTGATCATCGCCATTACTAGTATAAAAAAAAAATTCCAGTATATATGCCGCCATTCGTAGACGCTATAACTTTCACGTAAACCAAATAATTTACACGTACTGGGATTTTTTTTGCTAAGACATGGAGCAGAATACATTTTGGCCTAAATTTATGATGAAATTTGATTTTTGAATTTTTTTTACTGGATATGTTTTATAGCAAAAGTCAAAAATATTGTTTATGATGAAATTAGATTTTTTAAATTTTTTTACTGGATATGTTTTATAGTAAAAAGTCAAAAATGTTGTCTTTTTTTGTTTATAGCACAAAAAATAAAAAACTCACAGGTGATCAAATACCACCAAAAAAAAGCTCCATTTGTGGAAAAAAAAGGACATAAATGTAATTTGGGTGCAGCGTTGCATGACCGCGCAATTGTCAGTTAAAGTAACGCAGCGCCGTTTTGCAAAAAAATGGCCTGGTCAGGAGGGGGGGAAATCCTCTGGAAGGCAAGTGGTTAAAGGAAATGAAAAATGATGAATTGCCTGGCTCGGTCAATAAATACCATATATACTTGAGTATAAGCCGACCCGAATATAAGCCGAGGTACCTAATTTTACCACAAAAAACTGGGAAAAACTATTGACTCGAGTATAAGCCCCATCATTAGTATCAGTGGGAGGAATAGTGCCCCATCATTGGTGTCAGTGGGAGGAATAGTGCCCCATCATTGGTGTCAGTGGGAGGAATAGTGCCCCATCATTGGTGTCAGTGGGAGGAATAGTGCCCCATCATTGGTGTCAGTGGGAGGAATAGTGCCCCATCATTGGTATCAGTGGGAGGAATAGTGCCCCATCATTGGTATCAGTGGGAGGAATAGTGCCCCATCATTGGTGTCAGTGGGAGGAATAGTGCCCCATCATTGGTATCAGTGGGAGGAATAGTGCCCCATCATTGGTATCAGTGGGAGGAATAGTGCCCCATCATTGGTATCAGTGGGAGGAATAGTGCCCCATCATTGGTGTCAGTGGGAGGAATAGTGCCCCATCATTGGTATCAGTGAGAGGAATAGTGCCCCATCATTGGTGTCAGTGGAGGAATAGTGCCCCATCATTGGTGTCAGTGGGAGGAATAGTGCCCCATCATTGGTATCAGTGGGAGGAATAGTGCACCATCATTGGTGTCAGTGGGAGGAATAGTGCCCCATCATTGGTATCACTGGGAGGAATAGTGCCCCATCGTTGGTGTCAGTGGGAGGAATAATGCCCCATCATTAGTATCAGTGGGAGGAATAGTGCCCCATCGTTGGTGTCAGTGGGAGGAATAATGCCCCATCATTAGTATCAGTGACACCAATGATGTGGCACTATTCCTCCCACTGACACCAATGACACTTGCTGACCCCTGTTGCAGTATGGTGCTGCTGCAGCCAGCATATGTGGTTGCAGCAGCACCTCTGCACTGCACACTTAACGGCTTTTCCCTCACTCGATATTTTCGGGGGTCCGCTCGGCTCCGCCTCCTCGCCTGTGATTGGCCGCCTGTGTACCTTTCTTGAGCTTCAGTTCTGGCGGCCAATCACCGGTGAGGAGGCGGAGCCGAGCGGCAGGAGTGAGGGAGTGGCCGGAGTGACTAAAGGAGCAGCGCTTCCTGGATGGATCATCGTGGGAGCCAGGTAAGAGACAGCAGCCCTCTGCCCACCCCTGTACGCGCCCCCCTTGACGTTGACTCGAGTATAAGCCGAGGGGGCCGTTTTTCAGCACAAAAAATGTGCTGAAAAACTCGGCTTATACTCGAGTATATACGGTAATAAAACTATGTTATGGGTGAACTCAGAAAAACAAAAACCGCTGTGTTAATGCAAGTGTCAATTTTCGTAGACGAAAATATGTTCATCATAATTTTCATTAGCAGTTTTGTTTCCAGCGACGAAAGCTAAACATAAATTCTGCTAAATTTTCGTAAATTGACAAAAACTATGATGAAAATCAATTCAAATTTTCATCAACTGCATGTTATTAGAGTATATGCAGAAGAGTAAAGTGTTAAAATTAATACAGGGGGTGAGGAATATGAACATAGTTGAAATGAATTATAAATGTTTGTCCAGATGGTATTGTACACCGAGTGTGGCACACAAACAGCGAGAGGAAATATCACCATTGTGTTGGAGGGGATGTGGGGCATTAGGGACAATGGCGCACATTTGGAGGGAATGTCCAAAAATACAAATATTTTGGCAAGGAATAATTCAAAATATAGAGGATATTTTGGGGACTTCAATCCAGAAGGACCCGTGGGTGTGCCTTTTTTTTTAGAAAACAGAGATGTCAGTAAAACAATATAAAAATAGCATGATGTATTAGAGTGGCACAATGGCTTAGTGGTTAGCACTTCTGCCTTGCAATAATTGGGTTGTGGGTTCAATTCCCAGCCATGGTGCCTCCTGCATGGAGTTTGTGTTCATGTGGATTTCCTCCTACACTCCAAAGACATTCTGGTAGGCAGGGGTGGACTGACAACTCATGGGGCCCCTGGGCAATAGGGGATCATGGGGCCCCTGTGTCCTTGCCCACACTCAAAAAAGCCTATAAAAAAGGTACCAGGGGCATTTCATGGGGCCCCCTACTGACCCTGGGCCCTTGGCAGTGCCTGAGTGCTTGAATGGTCAGTCTACCCCTGCTGTTAGGTTAATTGGCTCCTGTCTAAATTGTTCTAGTTTCATCCCTAGCCATGTGGGATCTCCTGCATGGTAGGGGTTGGGGAAAGAGAATTCATGGAAAAAGTCACTTATGAGCAGTGGCAGACTACCAACTCATGGGGCCCTCTGGCAATAGGGGATCATGGGACCCCTGTGTCTTTGCCCAAGCTCGAAAAAGGTACCAGGGGCATCTCATGGGGCCCCCTACTGACCTCAGGCTGTGCCTGAGTTTCCCAATGGTCAGTCTGTCCCTGCTTACAAGTGATGGTCCATGCAATCTCCAAGGGTTGGATATGACTGACTGAATGGATTGATAGATGATGTATTATCTACTTAGTGTGGCAAAGAGCTTGATTCCTAAATATTGGCAGGCCCAGGATCCCCCAACAATGAGGGACTGGATAGATAGAATTGTGTATATCAATAAGATGGAGTAGTTGTATTATATTGAGGAGGAAGTGTTTAGAGAAAAATGGAGAGGGTGGTGTGATTTTAAAACATCAGAAAAATATGTTAAAATGAGGGGTGATTTAGTAATTGAGTTGGAGAATTGAAATAATTAAACAGATAAAAAGAAATAGGTCGGTATACAGAGAGAAGAGAATTTAAGACAGGAATGGACATGGGGGGAAGGGGGTATATTTGATGTTGTTATTTGTACTGTCTCTTTTTCTAAAGAAAATTAATAAAATATATAATTAACCCCCCTGGCGGTATTCCCGAGTGTAGCTCGGGGTAAAGTTTCAGCACCACAAGCGGTGACCCCGAGCTACACTCGGGAATACACTGCAGAGCTGCTCCGGGATCCCTCGATCACTTACCTTGTCCTTCACTCCCGCGATGTCCCCCCTGCAGTGTCCCCTGTAATGTCCTCCGGCCGATGCTGGCATCTGTCTTCTGGGTTCCGTTCCCTGCGACGTCGGGACATACGGGGGACGGAACGGCGGGAAATTTAAAAATGTCAAACAGTGACATTCACTAAATACACTAAAATCACATAGTCTAACTTTCCTGTATCAAACCATTTCACATACATTTTGTCCCGAGTGCTTTGTCCGGCGCCCTGCCTGCATTTTTACGGTTCTTTCTGCCTGGAAACTGAGAAGCGTCCATGGCGTCCAAAAAGCGTCCCTTTAGGTCAAAAGCGGTTTTAGACCGGCTAGAGAACAGCGATAGTAAATCAAAACCACTTGCAGAATTGAGTGATAATGATTCGTGGGGGAAATTCCTCATCAGACACTGAAAACGATTCTGCGACTTTGCTCAGTGATGTGCAAACTTGGCGCTCTATTTCAAATTTCAGTGTTTTTGGTTTGATTACATTATTGAATTATATTTATTATTATTATATTATTACTTTTTATGATTATTTATTAAATTATAATTTATGATTTCGTGTTTCAAGTTTTGTCATACCCGGGATGTTTACTAGACTCTTGTTCGGACAGATTTCAGTGAGTTATTCCTAAGAATTACAGGCCTACAATAAAAAAAATATATGCTTCCATGCAAAAAAATGTACCGCTTTGAGCACAGAAATATGGGCATAATCAATAGGGAGGCTACAAAAAAAAGAGAGTTTATGTACTCCAGGAGTTTATATTGCATTTGAAAATTCTAGAGAAATGCTTAAATAATGCATTACAATTCACTAAATCCATTGGCTTTTAGTTGACTAAAATGATTTTAGCCGATTAAAATGTACTGGAGATTTTAGTGGACTAAAATACATCTAAATCAATTCAGATGACTAAAATATAACCAAACCTAAAATGGCCCTTTAGTTAAAAGACTATGACTAAAATTAAATCAAAAGTTGACGTCAAAATTAACTGGTGATATATCTGCCAATTACGATTGTGCCGTGAGTTCTACTTTAACAAGCTGAGGCTAAACAAATGTCTTTGTTAAGAACTTCACAATAAACACTGATAGAAACACATATGAAGTCCTCATTGATAAAATTTTGATATGCTTTTCTTTTTTACTGCCATCCATAAATTTAGTGCCTAGTGAGTTTTCCTTGATGACAGGTAAGACATGGCTTGAGAACTGAAATAAAAACCTTCAGGCTCTAAAGGCCATCTGCAGTGTTCTCTTGTTATCAATGCATATCTCATACATACGTGTGGAATCTTGATCACCCTTAAAATATGAGCCATCAGTATAGAGAATGTAGACGTAGAGTAGCCAATGATGGCAGTCAATGGCTTCTTCTTTTGGCACTGAAAGTTGGGTATGGCTTTTTTGAGTCCAGTTATCATCCATAAGGTGCCCTCCAGCTCCTTCTGCAACACTCGACAGGAGTCATAGATCTGGAAGCCCAAGGTTACATTGGGGAGAAGATGAGGGTTACTATTTATCTCTTCCATGGCAAATTTTATAGTCTGTAGCTGAAGATATTTTTCAAGAAGAATCCTGAAAGTAGGATGAAGATGAGAAATGATAATAATTATAAATTATGTTTTTTCTTGTTCAAATAATTTTATTGTTTTTTTAACAAGGGGTTGAAAACAACAAAAAAAAGAAAATTGGACATTCCATATACAGATAAACAGAGGTAATGGTTACAGTAGGAATGATGTCCTTACAAAGGTGGGGAGAGGAACATAGGTACATAAGTATAACATTTTGGGGAGTGAAGGGAAAACAGAGACTTGTGAAGGAGGATAGGATAGGGATCAGGGGCGGACTGACCATTTGGAAACTCGGGCACTGCCTGAGGGCCCGGGGTCAGTAGGGGGCCCCATGAGATGCCCCTGGTACCATTTTCATAGGCTTTTTTGAGTTTGGGCAAGGACACAGGGGCCCCATGATCCCCTATTGCCCGGGGGCCCCATGAGTTGTCAGTCCGCCCCTGATAGGGATACATTGCAAATGTAGGAGTGGGCTCCCCAGAAGCTGGTAGGGGGGGTATATAAATTATGTTTTTTAAATCAATAAGAAGTGAAAGCCTGAATTAGTTTAAGCAAAAAAAAACAAAACATTGAACTTTGAGTCCAATTAGGTTCTTTTGTTTCAATGAGGCAAATAAATAAAAAATTCTGAAATTGAATATAAATAAAATGACAAATATTTGTGAAACATCAACATCGAATGGAAAAAATTGAATAAACTCATAAACATCTCAATTAAAGAAATACCCACTGTGTCTTCAACGGTGCTTCTTATACGTCTTCCAGCAACTGATAATGTGTATACAACTACTTGATTTGCAGATATGTAATTGATTGATCAAAAAATAAAACAAATTAAATAAAAAAATCATTATTAACCAATTGCCTACTGGGCACTTCCCCCTCCCCCCCCCCCCTTCCTGCCCAGGTCAATTTTCATCTTTGAATGACAATTGCGTGGTCATCCAACACTGTACCCATATGAAATTTTTATAATTGTTGTCACAGAAATAAAGCTTTCTTTTGGTTGTTTTTACTCACCGCTGGGTATTTTATTTTTTGCGCTATAAACAAAAAATTAGCAAACATTTGAGAAAAAAACGTTTTTCTTTGTTTCTATTATAACATTTTGCAAACAGGTAGTTTTTCTCCTTCACTAATGTGCATTGATGAGACTGCATTGATAGGCAGCACTGATGGGCAAGGATAGGCAGCATGAATATGTGGCATGGATAGGTGGCACCAGGGGCTGACTGATAACTCATGGGGCCCCTGGGCAATAGGGGATCATGGGGCCTATGAAAGGTACCAGGGGCATCTCATGGGGCCCTCGGGCACTGCCGGAGAGCCCGAATGGCCAGTCTGCCCCTGCATGGCACTGATGAGGTGGCACTGATGAGGTGGCAGTGATAGGCAGCACTGATATGTGGCACTGATAGACAGCACTGATGGGCACTGCTGGGTGGCACTGACTGATGGCACTGCTGGGCACTGTCTGGTGGCACTGATGGGCAGCACTGATGGGTAGCACTGCTGGGTACAGGTGGATGGCACTGCTGGGCACAGGTGGGCAGCACTGATGGGCATAGGTGGGTGGCACAGGTGGGTGGCATTGCTGGGCACTGATCATCAATGCCCTGATGATCAGTGCCGATCCCTTCGCTGACAATTGCCAGTTCTCGGCTGTACTTTCCTCACGCTGTGGCAGCGTGAGGAAAGTGCAGCCGATAACCAGCAACTGTATTTACCCGGTGATCTGCTGTGTTATTGGACACAGCTGATCATGTGGTAAAAGGCTGCTGTGATTGGCCTTTTCCTTAGGACACAGCGATCACCGGTGGCGTGTTCTGCAAGAATATCCATGGACGCCCTCCCAGAACTAGACAATCGTGCTGTAGCCGTCTTTCGGCAATAGCACGGTTGGGAAGTGGTTAGAGAACTGTCAATCATCTATTCAATAGTTCTTTTTATGTTTCTCCGAACCACCAATGCTGTGCATGCATTCACTTATAGACCACAGTGCTGCCCTTCATCGGATGTACTCTCACCTGACAGCTTTGACCTCCAACTAAATGTAAGGTCAAAAAGTGCACATGTCCCAGTTAAAAGGGTCCTCAAATATTCATCAGCTCCTACTGGAATCCTAATGCTGGATACACTCCTTTGCTGCAAGGTTTTCCTTCTCATCCAATTTTAAAGACAATGCCCCTTAAGATTCCAGCCAACCTCAGAAAAAGCACTCCATAGTATATTACCTTTATAACCACATTTATTTCAATCCCAGATATAAAACCACTCACATGGTGCAGGTGCACCAACCAATTAGAAGCATATGCAGCACTATAGCTTTTCAATACACCAACATGTAATGCGAGGTGCGTCCAGAAAGTAATGAGAATTATTTTATTAAAAAAATGGATAATTGAACATTGTCTCCTTCAAAGTATGCTCCTTGTGATTGTACTCAATGCTCCCAGAGATTTTTTCATTCTTTATAGCATCCCGGTAGACTTCAAGTGGCTCTTTGGATGTTATCCACACCACCAAAATGGTGTCCTTTCAAACCCTTCTTCATCTTTGGGAATATGAAATAGTCACAAGGAGCCAAGTCGGGGCTGTAGGGTGAATGGGGAAGCACCGTGATGTGTTTTTTAACCAAAAGCTTTCTGACTACCAAAGCACTGTGACTCGGTGCATTGTAGTGATGAAGGATCCAAGTTGAGTGGATCTCAGGATGCACAGAAAAAGCTCAAGTGACTAAAAGTCCCAGGAAAAATCTTTGATTCACAGTTAGACCAGTAGGTACATGGTAGGTGAATAAAAGAAAAAACAATGACCTTTGGTTTGACCTTTGATTTGCTCATTCAAGCTTTCTTAAGGTGAGGTGAGGTGAAGTGGGTGTGTGCCATTGTGAACTTTGTTCCTTCATCTTGGGATAGTACTCAAACACTCAGGACTCATCTCCCATGATCACTCAACTCCAAAAATATTAGGCTCTCTTTCCAAACGGGCAAACAGGTCTTGAAAACGAGTTGGCGGTGTTCCTTCTAATCAGGAGACAAGTTATTTGGAACAAGTTTTACACACACTTTTCTCATGTTCACATCATGAGTCGTGATTTAATAAACAACCGTCTTGGTAATTCCCGTTTCCTCATCAATCATTCTGATAGCGAGTCATCGTTCACGGTAGAGAACAGACCTCAATGCATCCACATTCTGTTCTGTTTTTGACGAAAAGGGGCGTTGTGATTGTTGTTCATCTTCAAAAACTTCTCATCCTTCCTTGAAGGCCTTGTGCCATTGAAACACTTGTCCAGGTGATAGCGCAGCTTCTCAATAAGCTTTCCTTACCATTTCCAAATGGCCGGACGGTGGCACTGCAGGGTCGGGTGGCCATTTATAAACAGCCTCCCTGCCCCCTGCTTGTGCACGCTCCCTGGAAGCGCGCAGCACCGCGCTCTGGTGCCCGCTGTGTCCTCCAGACACAGTGGAACACCGATTGTCGTACGGGACCTCTGTGCGAGGTCCCGATCATGTGATCACTGACTGGCCAATCAGTGATCACATGCAAAGTAGTAAACAAGATGTCACTTCTGACATCATTGCTTATTACTTGTGAAATCTGTAAATGATGACAGAGGTCGCATGGTACAAGGCCTATTCACAACAGCCTTGTACCATGTGACAAGCTGTGACCAATCACAGCTCACACAGTAATTCTCAATGGCTGCAAGAATGCAGCCAGAGAGAAGGAGAAATGATTGCTTTTACTTCCTATATGGGTTGTGTAAAAAAAAAAAAAAAAAAAATCTTCATCACCCCCCACAAGTAGTACATGGTGACACTGTACTTCTAGGGTGACAGTGTGTAAAAAAACCCTAAATAATAATATAAAAACTAAAATTAAAATGTAAAAAAAAATGTTTAAAAATTATAATTTTTGGTTATAAACTAATTTGGTTTTTTTTTGTGTTACTAAAAAGATAACGGAATACATTTTGGCCAAGATTTATAATGAAATATTATTTATTTGCAAAATTTTATAAGAAAAACACTTTTTTTCAAAATTTTTGGACTTTTTCATTTACATAGCAAAAAAAAAAAAAAAATCCCAGTGGTGAATAAATACCACCAAAATAAAGCTTTATCTGTCTAAAAAAATGCATATGGGTACAGTGTTGCATGACTGCGCAATTGTCATTCATAGTGTGATAGCACTGAAAGCTGAAAATTGGCCTGGACAGGAAGGGGGTAAAAGTGTGAAGTGGTTAACACAACATTTTACTGCTGTTCCAATCTCGCTTGTATTTTTCTTACTACGAGGCACTTGAACAAGGTGTCACAAAAAAGAATGTCTCGACTCTGACAGGGATGGAATGCAACTGATCAGTGCTGTAATGTATATCTGGCACCCCACCCCAAGTGACCTTGGCCAGCTTCTCCCTTCACATGGTCCTTCTAGATAGACCGTAGGCACTTCATTCAATATATATTCTGGACACACCTCGAATACAGTGCTGTGAAAAAGTATTTGACCACTTTCTGATATTTATTTTTTTTTTTCATATTTGTCACACATAAATGATTCAGATCATCAAACACATTTTAATACACACAAAGATAACCCGTGTAAATACAAAATGCAGTTTCTAAATGAGGATTTCATTTGTTGAAAGAAAAAAGCTGTCCAAACCTGCCTAGATTTATGTGAAACGTAATTGCCCCCCTACACCTAACAACTGGTTGTGCCACACTTGGCGGCAATAACTGCAATCAATGGCAATGAATCTTTCACATCGCTGTGGAGGAATGTTGGCCCACTCTTCTTTGCAGAATTGTTTTAATTCAGCCAAATTGGAGGTTTTTCAAGCATGAACGGCCTGTTAAAGGTCATGCCACCACATCTCAATAGGATTTAAGTCCGGACTTTGGCTAGGCCACTCCAAAACCTTAATTTTGTATTTTGTTTTAGCCATTAAGAGGTGGACTTGCTGGTGCGTTTTGGACAATTGTTCCGCTGCATAACCCAAGTGCTCTTGAGCTTGAGGTCACAAACTGATGGCCGGACTAGATTTTCTGGTAGAGCACAAAATTCATGTTTTTTTCCATTATGGCAAGTCATCCAGGTCCTGAAGCTGCAGTCCCATCACACTACCACCACCATGTTTGACTGTTGGTATGATGTTCTTTTTATGAAAAGCTGTGTTAGTTTTATGCCAGACGTAATGGGATGTACATCTTCTAAAAAGTTCAACATTTGTTTCATCACTCCACAGAATATTTGCCCAAAGGTCTTGGGGATAATCAAGATGTTTTTTGGCAAATGTGAGATGAGCTTTTGTGTTCTTTTTGGTCAGCAGTGGCTTTCGCCTTGAAACTCTCCCATGGAGGCCATTTTTGCCCAGTCTCTTTCTTATTGCTGAATCATGAACACTGACCTTAACTGAGGCAAGTGAGGCCTGCAGTTCTTTTGATGTTGTTCTGGATTCTTTTATGACCTCCTGGATGAGTTGTCATTGTGCTCTTGGGGTAATCTTGTTAGACCGGCCACTCCTGGGAAGGTTCCCCACTGTTCTGAATTTTCTCCATTTGTAGATAATGGCTCTCACCATGGTTCACTGGGGTCCCAAAGCCTTAGAAATGGCTTTGTGTCCCTTTCCACATTAATACATGCCAATTACTTTGTTTCTCATCCGTTGTTGAATTTCTTTCGGTCACTTTATCAGACAGCTTCTAAAGAAGGGAGTCCGTCTCCCGAAATGCCTATCCCTATAAGGGTCTAGTATTCCATTGGACTGACATTACGGATATCTGCTCTGTTTTTATTCTCTTTGGTTTGTGAGTATACATATATATGTTTTCCAAATAAATTCGTGGTGTACCACGGTAATGCACGATGAGAGTGCACCCTTGTTTGCTTTTGTTAGACAGCTTCTATTTAAGTGATTTCTTGGTTCAACGGGTCTGGCAGTAATCAGGGTGTGGCAAGTGAAATTCAACTTTCACATATGGCCAGGCATCATTTAAGAACTGCATTTTGTATTTACTCAGGTTATCTTTGTGTAATATTAAAGTTTGTTTGATGATCTTAATCATTTAAAAAATATGAAAAATAAAAAAAATTAAAAATCAGGAATGGGCAAATACATAGGAAGCTGTATTTTGACCTCTGTGTGTGATAATGTCATCCAAACCTCATCCCTACATGTTTCATCATAAGGTCACATGACCATCAGAGAGTGATTCTCAAATTTTCTCACAAAAAGTGAGAGGAAAACCTAAATGTTATGGTTGTGGCTGGAACACTTGTGCTGGTGAAAACCATGAGGAGGTTTTCCGTCATATTCTGTTGTATCTTCAAGACAGGATACAAAAAGGAAATCTCCCCAAAAGGCACACAGACAGCACAAAAAAATTACAGGGGTTCAAACTTCAAAATCTGAAAAAAAAAAGCCACAGGTGTAAAAAATCAAGTACCTAAGCATGCAGACTTCTTCTACAAACATTGGTGAAAGAATGGGTCGCTCTCAGGAGCTCAGTGACTCCAAGCGTGGTCCCGTGATAGGTGGCCACCTGTGAAATAAGTCCATCCGTGACATTTCCTGGCTACAAAATATTCCACGCTCAACTGTTAGTGGGATTATACTAAAGTGAAAGCAACTGTGAACAACAGCAACTCAGCCACCAAGTGGTAGACCACATAACATGACAGAGCGGGGTCAGCGCATGCTGAAGTGCCAGAAGTCACCAACTGTCTGCAGAGTCAATAGCTAAAGACCTCCAAACTTGGTGTGGCCTTCAGATTAGCACAACAGTGTGTAGAGAGCTTCATGGAATGGGTTTCCATGGCCGAGCAGCTGCATCCAAGCCTTACATCACCAAGTGCAATCCAAAGCGTCGGATGCCGTGGTGTAAAGCATGCTGCCACTGAAATCTAGAGCAGTGGAGACATGTTCTCTGGAGTGACAAATCATGCTTCTCTGTCTGGCAATCTGATGGATGTGTCTGGGTTTGGCAGTTGCTAGGAGAACGGTACTTGCCTGACTGCATTGTGGCAAGTGTAAAGTTTGGTGGAGTGAGGATTATGGTGTGGGGTTGTTTTTCAGGGGTTGGGTTTGGCCCCCTAGTTCCGGTGAAGGGAACTCAAGGCGTCAGCATACCAAGACATTTTGGACAATTTCATGCTCCTAACTTTGTGGGAAGAGTTTGGAGATGGCCCCTTCCTGTTCCAACATGACTGCGCACCAGCGCACAAAGCAAGATCCATAAAGACAGGGATGAGCGGTTTGGGGTGGAGGAACTTGATTGGCCTGCACAGAGTCCTGACCTCAACCTGATAGAATACCTTTGGGATGAATTAGAGTGCAGACTGCTAGCTAGGCCCCCTCACCTGACATCAGTGCCTGACCTGACAAATGTGCTTCTGGAAGAATGGTCCAACCTTCCCATAGACACCCTCCTAAAACTTGTGGACAGCCTTCCCAGAAGAGTTGAAGCTGTTATAGCTGCAAAGGGCGGGGCCAACTCAATATTGAACCCTACGGACTAAGACTGGGAGGCCATTAAAGTTCATGTGCGTGGAAAAGCAGGCCGACCAATACGTTTGACAATATAGTGTATATACAGTACATGTATCAAAATTAACATGTAATAATTAAGAGCAATAGGATAAAAATGTTTATTTACGTTAATAGAATATCTTACTTCCTACAGATGACTTGATCTGGCCTCTGAGTGAAGGTTAATTGGGGAAATTCCTTCTCCACATGAAGGGATAATACTGCTCCTGCCATTATATCCCCATCCCAAGATACGCCCATCTGATCCGAAGAGTCCAAGGTGCATGCAGGTCCATTAGAAGACAATACCTGAATGATATAATACTGGACGATGTGCCAGAGTGACTTGTAGAACAGTGCAGTACACCTTGTAACACAAACATAACAAACATATTTCATCTTCTCATTACAGATCACTTAAAGGGAACATTTTATAGTCTAGATCAGCCTTTCTCAAACTTTTAAAACATACAAACCCTTGAAATAACGTTCTGGTCTCAGGGAACCCCTGACAAAAAAACATACTATATCTACAACTCATGATCTATTAGTGTGGTGATAAGTGAGAAGAATGTTCCTTACATTGGGAAGGATTCCCCCCTTACAGATAGCTAAAAAGATCAACGGCTGAGAGGTAGAAATAGCTCATTGCTCAGCAGGAAACCCCTAGCACCCTCTGGAAGAACCCTAGGATTCCATGCCACCCTGATTGAGAAACCCTTGTTGCTGTTTTATATTTTTTAATTTTGATAAATGTATCTTGAGGTGATTGTAGCCGTATTAGTGCATTTGCGACAGAAACAATTGAGTACTGATGTGATATTTTTTTTATTTGAACTAACATACAATTTTGAGGACAAGCTTTCAGGGTATATCCCCTTCTTCAAGGTCCAGGCAGAATGTTAGAAGAGATGTTGAAAGGGGGAGAAAAAAAAACCAGAAACACACACAAACATATGTACACAGCAATGGTTATAAGACTAGGATTAGACTAGAGATAAGACACAGCAAAAGCAAAGACTGGGGGGGACAACACTCACAGAGGGGGTCGTAAAACTGTTGGATAATGAGTGAGGAATCCCATGTCCGAATTCAGGCCGTTATCTCTTGTGTCAAATAGAATTATCATTCTTAGTTCAAAATTTTTCCTTTCCTGAATAGTTTTGAAATTTCCTTTAAGAACTAAAATATTGAGGTCTCCCATTGTGTGGTCTGGTTGTGCGAAATGGTGTTCCACAGGTGTGCAAAAGTCATCTTCTTTATGTTCCTTGATGGTATGTCTGTGCAAATTCATCCTTGTTTGCAATTTCTGTCCTGTTTCGCCAACATAAGATCCTTTGCTGCATTTTCTGCACTGGATAAGGTACTCAACATTACTAGAAGTGCAGCTGTATGAGCCGGAGATATTGAAGATCCCTTTTGAGTGATGACTTTTGCACACCTGTGGGACACCATAAGGAAGATGACTTTTGCACACCTGTGGGACACCATAAAGAAGATGACTTTTGCACCCCTTTGGGACACCATAAAGAAGATGACTTTTGCACCCCTTTGGGACACCATAAAGAAGATGACTTTTGCACACCTGTGGGACACCATAAGGAAGATGACTTTTGCACCCCTTTGGGACACCATAAAGAAGATGACTTTTGTACACCTGTGGGACACCATAAAGAAGATGACTTTTGCACCCCTTTGGGACACCATAAAGAAGATGACTTTTGCACCCCTTTGGGACACCATAAAGAAGATGACTTTTGCACACCTGTGGGACACCATAAAGGCGATGACTTTTGCACCCCTTTGGGACACCATAAAGAAGATGACTTTTGTACACCTGTGGGACACCATAAAGAAGATGACTTTTGCACACCTGTAGGACACCATAAAGACGATGACTTTTGCACCCCTTTGGGACACCATAAAGAAGATGACTTTTGCACCCCTTTGGGACACCATAAAGAAGATGACTTTTGCACACCTGTGGGACACCATAAAGAAGATGACTTTTTGCACACCTGTGGGACACCATAAAGAAGATGGCTTTTGCACCCCTTTGGGACACCATAAAGAAGATGACTTTTGCACACCTGTGGGACACCATTTCGCACAACCAGACCACACTATGGAAGACCTCAATATTTTAGCTCTTGAAGGAAATTTCAAAACTATTCAGGAAAGGAAAACGTTTGAACTAAGAATGATAATTCTATTTGACACAAGAGATAACGGCCTTAATTTGGACATGGGATTCCTCACTCATTATCCAACAGTTTTACGACCCCCCCTGTGAGTGTTGTCCCCCCCCAGTCTTTGCTTTTGCTGTGTCTTATCTCTAGTCTAATCCTATTCTTATAACTATTGCTGTGTACATTTGTTTGTGTGTTTCCTTCTGGGGTTTTTTTCTCTCCCCTTTTCAACATCTCTTCTAACATTCTGCTAAAACTTTGTGAAGTAGTACTGCCTGGACCTTGAAGAAGGGGATATACCCTGAAAAAGCTTGTCCTCAAAATTGTATGTTAGTGCAAATAAAAAACGTATCACGTCAGTACTCAATTGATAAATGTATCTAATATTTGTTTTGCACATAAAAAAGGTAACAAATGACCAAAGGATATTCCAAGCTTTGTCAAAAGAAAGAACACAGTAGGCGCCGCCTGCTTTGAGTTAATATTTGTCTGACTAATAGATCTGATACATCTGTATGTGGGTGGAGCAACTACTTTGATAATGCAGATTTGAAAATGTAGATTTGTAATTTTTAAAGACATACAGTATATTTGAAATGTATTTTTAAAAATATGTTTTTCCATATATTTTGAAATAAAAACGCATTTCAACATGCAGTATATATTTTTGTTGAAATATATTTTGAAATATATTGAATACGGCCAAAATTGTAGTGTTTCAAATATAGGTCAATATATTTAGGAAGAATATTTTTAAAATATATTTAAAATATATAGATTTGCTGCACATTGCGTTGCTGAAAAGTTCTCTCTAATTTTAATCAACTTAAAAGAGAATATGTATTAAATATAAACGATGGAACTGAGATGCTGTTTTGTACTATGAATGGTGTTTCTGTTAAAAGAGAATATTTATTAAATAAAAACAATGGAATTGAGATGCTGTTTTGTACTATGAATGGTGTTTCTGTTATTACAATTTTATTTTATTTTACAATTTTTTTTTTTTTTTTAATTCAGAAAGAGCACATTGAAACAATGAAGTTATAGCTTTGCTGTACATTAAGGTGCTGAAAAGTTCTCTCTAATTTTAATCAACTTAAAAGAAAATATTTATTAAATATAAACAATGGAAGTGAGATGCTGTTTCTGTTTCTGTTATTACAATTTTTTGTATTTATTTATTTTTGAAATTCAGAAAGAGCACATTGAAACAATGAAGTTATAGCTTTGCTGCACATTGCGGTGTTGAAAATTTCTCTCTGATTTTAATCAAATTAAAAGTGAATATTTATTAAATTAAAAACAATGGAACTGAGATGCTGGTTTGTACTATGAATGGTTTTTCTGTTATTACAATTTTATTTTATTTTACTATTTATTTTTTTTTTAATTCAGAAAGAGCACATTGAAACAATGAAGTTATAGCTCTGTTGCACATTGCGATGCTGAAAATTGCTCTCTAATTTTAATCAAATTAAAAGCAAATATTTATTAAATATAAACAATGGAAGTGAGATGCTGTTTTGTAGTATGAATGTTGTTTCTGTTATTACAATTTTTTTTATTTATTTATTTTTGAAATTCAGAAAGAGCACATTGAAACAATGAAGTTATAGCTTTGCTGTACATTAAGGTGCTGAAAAGTTCTCTCTAATTTTAATCAACTTAAAAGAAAATATGTATTAAATAAAAACAATGAAACTGAGATGCTGGTTTGTACTATGAATGGTTTTTCTGTTATTACAATTTTATTTTATTTTACTATTTTTTTTTTTTTAATTCAGAAAGAGCACATTGAAACAATGAAGTTATAGCTCTGTTGCACATTGCGATGCTGAAAATTTCTCTCTAATTTTAATCAAATTAAAAGCAAATACGTATTAAATATAAACAATGGAAGTGAGATGCTGTTTTGTACTATGAATGTTGTTTCTGTTATTACAATTTTTTTTATTTATTTATTTTTGAAATTCAGAAAGAGCACATTGAAACAATGAAGTTATAGCTTTGCTGCACATTGCGCTGCTGAAAATTTCTCTCTGATTTTAATCAAATTAAAAGTGAATATTTATTAAATAAAAACAATGGAACCGAGATGCTGGTTTGTACTATGAATGGTGTTTCTGTTATTACAATTTTATTTTATTTTACTATTTTTTTTTTTAATTCAGAAAGAGCACATTGAAACAATGACGTTATAAATTTGCTGCACATTACGGAGTTGAAAAGTTCTCTCTGATTTTAATCAAATTAAAAGTGAATACGTATTAAATAAAAACAATGGAAGTGAGATGCTGTTTTGTACTATGAATGGTGTTTCTGTTATTACAATTTTATATTTTTTTTTAGAAATGCAGAAAGAGCACAAAAACTAAACAATGAAGTTATAGCTTTGCTGCACATTGCGGTGTTCTCTATAATACGGCTCTGAAAAAAGTTATATGTTGCACACCTACTGCCCAGTAATTACATACCTCATTATAATGTAGTGTACATTCACTTGCTCTGGATAACACAGACTGTTAACATGAATCCCTCAAATAAATATATATAGAGGGATTCTTCAGTCCCAGATGAACATTAAAGATGACAGTTAAATTGATACCTCGGGGAACATTAATAAAACACGTTTACAGCTGACCTATGTACGGTATGAAGAACATATGTTATTTCTATCATGCTCTCATTCAAAGTGATTTTTTTCTTTTTTTTTTTTTTTTTAAATGTACATTTTTAATGCAACATTCAAAATAACAAAAAAATAAAATAAACTGAAAAAAAAATGAAAAAAATGTTCAAATATAATGTAATGTCATTTCATTTCAAGGTGCAGCCACTAAAATGCATTGGGTGTATTTTTCCCTTCTTGTAACCAATTGAACCATACCAAACATTGGACTCTATTACAACATTGGACTCCTGACCAAGATTCAAATTTTTCCTGACGATATCCAAACCAATCACAAAAAAAAAAAACTTTTTAGTGCCATTCTACTTTAACAGAAGTTATACGTGCTTAATATTTGTACAGTAATTTGAACTCTACAAAGTAGTTTTTTTTTCAGTTTTGAAATATTTTTTTATTTTTTATTTAACAATAAAATAAATGAACCACTTGTCCCCTTTATCCCCTTCCTGACCAGGCCATATTTTTCTATTTGGCACTGAGATAGTTTAACTGACAATCGTGCGGTCATGCAACGCTGTAACCAAAAGAAATGTATATCATTTTTTCACACAAATAGAGCTTTCTTTTTGTGGTATTTGATCACCACTGGTTTTTTTTTATTTTTTTATTATATAAACAGAAGAAAAAAAAACAATATTTTTTACTTTCTTCTATAAAATATATTCAGTAAAAATGCAAAAATATAAAAAATTTTTTTTTATAAATTTAGGCCAATATGTATTCTGCTACATTTTTTTTTTTGAGAAAAAAAATCCCAATAAGTGTATTTTGATTGATCTGTGCAAAAGTTATAGTATCTTAAAACTATGAGATATATACTGGAATTTTTATTTATATGCTGTATATACAGTTTTTTTTAATTTATTTCAGGTACTTATATAGCAGCGTCAATTTACGCAGTGCTTTACATATATATTGTACATTCACATCAGTCCCTAACCCTCAAGGGGAGTACAATCTAAGGTCCCTAACCCTCAAGGGGCGTACAATCTAAGGTCCCTAACTCACATTCATACATTCACATACTAGGGACAATTTAGACAGGAGCCAATTAACTTACCAGCATGTCTTTGGAGTGTGGGAGGAAACCGGAGTACCCGGACGAAACCCACGCAGGCACAGGGAGAACATGCAAACTCCAGGCAGGTGGTGCCGTGGTTGGGATCCAAACCAATGACCCAAGTACTGCCAGGCAGAAGTGCTAACCACTTAGCCACTGTGCTGAATATACAGCAAGTTAAACAAGTATTGAACATGTCACCATTTTTCTCAGTAAATATATTTCTAAAGGTGCTATGAAATTTTCATTTCATTTTAATTGTTGGTAACAACCCATGCAATCCATACATGCAAAGAAACCAAAACAAATACGTTCAGAAATGAAGTTATGTATAATAAAATGGAATGACACAGGGAAAAAGTATTGAACACATGAAGAATGGGAGGTGCAAAAAGGCATGGAAAGCCAAAACACCAGCTGAAATCTATCAGTAATTATAAAGCAATCCTGCCCCTAGTCACTGCAAATTAATATCAGCTGGTTCAGTCTCAACTGATGGCCTATAAAAAGGTGCTTCATTACCAAGGTGTCACACAAAACGCAAAAAGCTCTCTCAAGACCTTTGCAACCTTATTGTTGAACTTCTGAATGTTCCAGTGAGCACTGTTGGGGCCATAATCACGAATTGGAAAGAACATCATTTCACCACAAACCGGCCACAATCAGGTGATCCTCACAAGATTTCTGACAGAGGAGTGAAAAGAATTAACAGAAGAGTTGTCCAAGAGCCAAGGACCACTTGTGGAGAGCTTCAGAAAGATTTGGAATTAGCAGGTGCAATTGTTTCAAAGAAAACAATGAGTAATGCACCGCCATGGCCTGTATGCACGTCACCACGCAAGACTTCATTGCTGAAGAAAAAGCATGTTGAAGCTCCTCAAAAGTTTGCTGCACAACATTTAGACAAGCCTGTGAAATACCGGGAGAAAATAGTCTGGTCAGAACTCTTTGGATGCCATAATACACACCATGTTTGGAGGTCAATTACCACTGCACATCACCCCAAAAACACCATACCAACTGTGAAGCATGGAGGTGGGAACATCATGGTGTGGGGCTGGTTTTCAGCATACAGTACTGGCAAACTTCATGTCATTGAAGTAAGGATGAATGGAAAAATGTACCAAGACATTGTTGATAAAAATCTGCTGCCATCTACCAGGATGATGAAGATGAAACGAGGGAGGACATTTCAGCCAGACAATGATCCCAAACACAAAGCCAACAAAACTCTCAATTGGTTTCAAAGAAAGAAAATAAAGCTGCTGGAATGGCCCAGCCAATAACCTGTATCCAATAGAAAACCTATGGAAAAAATTAAAGATCAGAGTTCATAGAAGAGACCTACAGAACCTTCAAGATTTGAAAAGTAGAATGTGATTTGTGTGGAAGAATGGGCCAAAATCACACCTGAGCAATACATGCAATTAGTTTCTCCATACAGGAGGCGTCTTGAAGCCGTCATTACCAACAAAGGATTTTGTACGAAGTATTAAATACATTTCAGTTAATGTGTTCAATACTTTTTCCCTGTGCCATTCCATTTTATTACACATAACCTCATTTCTGAACGTATTTGTTTTGGTTTCTTTGTATGGATGGATTGCATGGGCTGTTACCAATGTGGCGAACATTTCATGTAGCACCTTTAGTAATATAGTTACCTAGAAAAATGGTGAAATTTTTCAATTCTTAATTTATACACTATGATGATCATATTAAATAGTAGATGATGTTGTTATATAAATGAAATTAAGTGGATATTAAGATCAGGGAATGTGATACAATGCTACCTAATGCCAATTAACATTTTCTAGATTTACAAACTTTAAAATAGCAATGAAGACAGTAAACACCATTATTCTTGTTTACAGTGCCTTGAAAAAGTCTTCATACCCCTTGATATTTTCCACATTTTGTTCATGTTACAACCAAAAACATAAATGTATTTTATTGGGATTTGATGTGATGGACCAACACAAAGTGGCACATAATTGTGAAGTGGAAGGAAAATGAGAAATGGTTTTCAAAATGTTTTACAAATAAATCTGTGAAAAGTGTGGCGGCATTTGTATTCAGCCCCCCCAGTGTCAATACTTTGTCGAACCCCCTTTCCCAGCAATTTCCCTGCAATTCCAAAAAGTCTTTTTGGGGATGTCTCTCCCAGCTTTGCACATCTAGAGAGGGACATTTCTGCCCATTCTTCTTTGCAGAATCACTCAAGCTCTGTCAGATTGGATGGAGAGCGTCTGGGAACAGCAAATTTTGAATCTTGCCACAGATTCTCCATAGGATTTAGGTCTGGACTGTGACTGAGCCATTCTAACACATGAATATGCTTTGATCTAAACCATTCCATTGCAGCTCTGGCTGGATGTTTAGGGTCGTTGTCCTGCTGGAAGGTGAACCTCCGCCTCAGTCTCAAGTCTTTTGCATACTCCAACAGGTTTTCTTCTAAGATGGCCCTGTATTTGGCTCCATCCATATTCCCACCAACTCTAACCAGCTGCCCTGTCCCTGCTGAAGATAAACATCCCCACAACATGATGCTGCCACCACCATATATCACAGTGGGGATGGTGTGTTCAGGGTGATGTGCAGTGTTAGTTTCCCCCCACACATAGCGTTTTGCTTTTAGGCCAAAAAGTTCCATTTTGGTCTCATTTGACCATAGCCCCTTCTTCCACGTTTGCTGTGTCCCCCACAGATGGGAATTCGTATAGCTTTCTTTCAACAACGGCTTTCTTCTTGCCACTCTTCCATAAAGGCTGGATTTGTGGAGTGCACGACTAATAGTTGTCCTTTGGACAGATTATGCAACCTAAGCTGTGGATCCCTGCAGCTCCTCCAGAGTTTCCATGGGCCTCTTGGCTGCTTTTCTGATGAATGCTCTCCTTGCCTGGCCTATCAGTTTAGGTGGACGGCCATGTCTTGGTAGGTTTGCAGTTGTCCCATACTCTCCATTTTCGGATGATGGATTGAACAGTTCTCCGTGAGATGTTCAAAGCCTGGGATATATTTTATTATAACCTAACCCTGCTTTAAACTTCACAACTTTATCCATGACCTGTCTGGTGTGTTTCTTGGCCTTCATGATGCTGTTTGTTCACTAATGTTCTCTAACAAACCTCTGAGAGCTTCACAGAACAGTTGTATTTATACTGAGATTAAATTACACAGGGGGACTCTGTTTACTAATTAGGTGACTTCTGAAGGCAATTGGTTCGACTAGATTTTAGTTAGGGGTATCAGAGTAAAGGGGGCTGAATACAAATGCCGCCACACTTTTCACATATTTATTTGTAAAAACAATTGATAATTTCCCTTCCACTTTACAATTATGTGCCACTTTGTGTTGGTCTATCACATCAAATCCCAATAAAATACATTGACGTTTTTGGTTGTAACTTAACAAAATTTGAAAAATTTCAAGGGGTATGAATACTTTTTCAAGGCACTATATATACATATATATATATATATATATACAGTATCTCCCAGAAGTGAGTTCACCCTCACATTTTTGTAAATATTTGATTCTCTCTTTTCATGTGACAACACTGAAGAAATGACACTTTGCTACAATGTGACGTAGTCAGTGTACAGCTTGTATAACATGTAAATTTGCTGTCCCCTCAAAATAACTCAACACACCGCCATTAATGTCTAAACCGCTGGCAACAAAAGTGAGTCCACCCCTAAGTGACAAGGTCTAAATTTGTCTCAAAGTGTCAATATTTTGTGTGGCCAGCATTATTTTCCAGCACTGCCTTAACCCTCTTGGGATGGAGTTCACCAGAGCTTCACAAGTTGCCACTGGAGTCCTCTTCCACTCCTCCATGATGACATCACGGAGCTGGTGGAAGTTAGGAACCTTGCGCTCCTCCACCTTCCATTTGAGGATGCCCCACAGATGCTCAATAGGGTTTAGGTCTGGAGACATGCTTGGCCAGTTCACCTTTACCCTCAGCTTCTGTAGCAAGGCAGTGGTCATCTTGGAGTTGTGTTTGGGGTTGTTATCATGTTAAAATACTGCCCTGCGACCCAATCTCCGAAGGGAGGGGATCATGCTCTGCTTCAGTATGCCACAGTACATGTTGGCATTCGTGGTTCCCTCAATGAACTGTAGCTCCCCAGTGCCGGCAGCACTCATGCAGCCCCAGACCATGACACTCCCACCACCATGCTTGACTGTAGACAAGACATACTTGTCTTTGTACTCCTCACCTGGTTGCTGCCACACACGCTTGACACCATCTGAACCAAATCAGTTGATCTTGGTGTCATCAGACCAGAGAACATGGTTCCAGTAATCCATGTCCTTAGTCTGCTTGTCTTCAGCAAACTGTTTGCGGTCTTTCTTGGTCATCATCTTTAGAAGAGGCTTCCTTCTGGGACAACAGCTATGCAGACCAATTTGATGCAGTGTGCGGCGTATGGTCTGAGCACTGACAGGCTGATCCCCCACCCCTTCAACCTCTGCAGCAATGCTGGCAGCACTCATTCGTCTATTTCCCAAAGACAACCTCTGGATATGACGCTGAGCACGTGCACTCAACTTCTTTGGTCTGCCATGGTGAGGCCTGTTCTGAGTGGAACCTGTCCTGTTAAACTGCTGTATGGTCTTGGCCACCGTGCTGCAGCTCAGTTTCAGGGTCTTGGCAATCTTCTTATAGCCTAGGCCATCTTTTTGTAGAGCAACAATTATTTTTTTCAGATCCTCGGAGAGTTCTTTGCCATTATGTGCCATGTTGAACTTCCAGTGACCATTATGAGAGAGTGAGAGCGATAACCCCAAATGTAACCCACCCGCTCCCCATTCACACCTGAGACCTTGTAACACTAACGAGTCACATGACCCCGGGGAGGGAAAACGGCTAATTGGGCCAAATTTGGACCTTGTCACTTAGGGGTGGACTCACTTTTGTTGCCAGCGGTTTAGACATTAATGGCGGTGTGTTGAGTTATTTTGAGGGGGCAGCAAATTTACATGTTATACAAGCTGTACACTGACTACGTCACATTGTAGCAAAAGTGTCATTTCTTCAGCGTTGTCACATGAAAAGAGAGAATCAAATACTTACGAAAATGTGAGGGGTGGACTCACTTCTGTGAGATACTGTATAAGTATATATATATATATATATCATTATTTTTATTAATGATAGATCAAATAGGTGACCTCTTATCAGCATATGGCAACAGTTAAAGCAACCCTACCAGTAAAGGAATAAATGAAATAAATAAACATTTGTTTTCCTATTAAATGCTTTACAAGATAGAACTACTTTGTTAACCGCTTGCTGACCATCTCACATATGAATACGATGGCAGAGCATCTCTCAAGCGCTGGATCAGATAGCTGATGCGTTATCCAGCTCTTTCAGGTAGGGGGCGTGCTCGCTGGCCTCCCTGCCTGTGCTTTAATTAGTCACAGTGCAAGCTGACGGCCGGGACAATGCTTGACAGCCGGGACCTGCTCTTTGGCAGAGAGGATCACAGGACAGAGCTCTATGATTGTAAGTAAGATTAGGAAAAATTCGATTCGCGCCGAATCCGAAAATTAGCAGACTTCGGGTGCACGAATCGAATTTTTCCAAAAATGGGGCGACATGTGTGGCGACGGAGCGGGGATCTCTGGGAAGGCGCGCAGACAAGGCGCGCTGACCCATAATGCATTCATTCATGACATGTGATCGCATTAGCCAATCAGCAGCCAGCCAGCCAGCACTGTGTAATGGTGGAGCTATAAATTGCGGCCATCTTAGAATTCTCCATTAGCCTACGGTCATTCAAGAGAGACAGACCTCTCTGTATTAGGGACAGAGGTAGGGCCACAGAGACTTTAGGGCCACAGAATCGTAACTAAGGGACACAGAATTGTTACTCAGGGACACAGAATTGTTACTCAGGGACAGACACAGAATTGTTACTCAGGGACACAGAATTGTTACTCAGGGACAGACACAGAATTGTTACTCAGGGACACAGAATTGTTACTCAGGGACACAGAATTGTTACTGAGGGACACAGAATTGTTACTCAGGGACAGACACAGAATTGTTACTCAGGGACACAGAATTGTTACTCAGGGACACAGAATTGTTACTCAGGGACAGACACAGAATTGTTACTCAGGGACACAAAATTGTTACTCAGGGACACAGAATTGTTACTCAGGGACACAGAATTGTTACTCAGGGACAGACACAGAATTGTTACTCAGGGACACAGAATTGTTACTCAGGGACACAGAATTGTTACTCAGGGACAGACACAGAATTGTTACTCAGAGACACAGAATTGTTACTCAGGGACACAGAATTGTTACTGAGGGACACAGAATTGTTACTCAGGGACAGACACAGAATTGTTACTCAGGGACACAGAATTGTTACTCAGGGACACAGAATTGTTACTCAGGGACAGACACAGAATTGTTACTCAGGGACACAGAATTGTTACTCAGGGACAGACACAGAATTGTTACTCAGGGACAAAGAATTGTTACTCAGGGACACAGAATTGTTACTGAGGGACACAGAATTGTTACTCAGGGACACAGAATTGCTACTCAGGGACACAGAATTGTTACTCAGGGACAGACACAGAATTGTTACTCAGGGACACAGAATTGTTACTCAGGGACACAGAATTGTTACTGAGGGACACAGAATTGTTACTCAGGGACAGACACAGAATTGTTACTCAGGGACACAGAATTGTTACTCAGGGACACAGAATTGTTACTCAGGGACAGACACAGAATTGTTACTCAGGGACACAGAATTGTTACTCAGGGACACAGAATTGTTACTCAGGGACAGACACAGAATTGTTACTCAGGGACACAGAATTGTTACTGAGGGACACAGAATTGTTACTCAGGGACAGACACAGAATTGTTACTCAGGGACACAGAATTGTTACTCAGGGACACAGAATTGTTACTGAGGGACACAGAATTGTTACTCAGGGACAGACACAGAATTGTTACTCAGGGACACAGAATTGTTACTCAGGGACACAGAATTGTTACTCAGGGACAGACACAGAATTGTTACTCAGGGACACAGAATTGTTATTCAGGGACAGACACAGAATTGTTACTCAGGGACACAGAATTGTTACTCAGGGACACAGAATTGTTACTGAGGGACACAGAATTGTTACTCAGGGACAGACACAGAATTGTTACTCAGGGACACAGAATTGTTATTCAGGGACACAGAATTGTTACTCAGGGACAGACACAGAATTGTTACTCAGGGACACAGAATTGTTATTCAGGGACAGACACAGAATTGTTACTCAGGGACACAGAATTGTTACTCAGGGACACAGAATTGTTACTGAGGGACACAGAATTGTTACTCAGGGACAGACACAGAATTGTTACTCAGGGACACAGAATTGTTACTCAGGGACACAGAATTGTTACTCAGGGACAGACACAGAATTGTTACTCAGGGACGCAGAATTGTTACTCAGGGACACAGAATTGTTACTCAGGGACAAAGAATTGTTACTCAGGGACACAGAATTGTTACTCAGGGACAGACACAGAATTGTTACTCAGGGACAGACACAGAATTGTTACTCAGGGACACAGAATTGTTACTCAGGGACAGACACAGAATTGTTACTCAGGGACACAGAATTGTTACTCAGGGACACAGAATTGTTACTGAGGGACACAGAATTGTTACTCAGGGACAGACACAGAATTGTTACTCAGGGACAGACACAGAATTGTTACTCAGGGACACAGAATTGTTACTCAGGGACACAGAATTGTTACTCAGGGACAGACACAGAATTGTTACTCAGGGACACAGAATTGTTACTCAGGGACACAGAATTGTTACTCAGGGACAGACACAGAATTGTTACTCAGAGACACAGAATTGTTACTCAGGGACACAGAATTGTTACTGAGGGACACAGAATTGTTACTCAGGGACAGACACAGAATTGTTACTCAGGGACACAGAATTGTTACTCAGGGACACAGAATTGTTACTCAAGGACAGACACAGAATTGTTACTCAGGGACACAGAATTGTTACTCAGGGACAGACACAGAATTGTTACTCAGGGACACAGAATTGTTACTCAGGGACACAGAATTGTTACTCAGGGACACAGAATTGTTACTCAGGGACAGACACAGAATTGTTACTCAGGGACACAGAATTGTTACTCAGGGACACAGAATTGTTACTCAGGGACAGACACAGAATTGTTACTCAGGGACACAGAATTGTTACTCAGGGACACAGAATTGTTACTCAGGGACAGACACAGAATTGTTACTCAGGGACACAGAATTGTTACTCAGGGACACAGAATTGTTACTGAGGGACACAGAATTGTTACTCAGGGACAGACACAGAATTGTTACTGAGGGACACAGAATTGTTACTCAGGGACACAGAATTGTTACTGAGGGACACAGAATTGTTACTCAGGGACAGACACAGAATTGTTACTCAGGGACACAGAATTGTTACTCAGGGACAGACACAGAATTGTTACTCAGGGACAGACACAGAATTGTTACTCAGGGACAGACACAGAATTGTTACTCAGGGACACAGAATTGTTACTGAGGGACACAGAATTGTTACTCAGGGACAGACACAGAATTGTTACTCAGGGACACAGAATTGTTACTCAGGGACACAGAATTGTTACTCAGGGACAGACACAGAATTGTTACTCAGGGACACAGAATTGTTATTCAGGGACAGACACAGAATTGTTACTCAGGGACACAGAATTGTTACTCAGGGACACAGAATTGTTACTGAGGGACACAGAATTGTTACTCAGGGACAGACACAGAATTGTTACTCAGGGACACAGAATTGTTACTCAGGGACACAGAATTGTTACTCAGGGACAGACACAGAATTGTTACTCAGGGACACAGAATTGTTACTCAGGGACAGACACAGAATTGTTACTCAGGGACACAGAATTGTTACTCAGGGACACAGAATTGTTACTGAGGGACACAGAATTGTTACTCAGGGACAGACACAGAGTTGTTACTCAGGGACACAGAATTGTTACTCAGGGACACAGAATTGTTACTCAGGGACACAGAATTGTTACTCAGGGACAGACACAGAATTGTTACTCAGGGACACAGAATTGTTACTCAGGGACAGACACAGAATTGTTACTCAGGGACACAGAATTGTTACTGAGGGACACAGAATTGTTACTCAGGGACAGACACAGAATTGTTACTCAAGGACACAGAATTGTTACTCAGGGACACATAATTGTTACTCAGGGACACAGAATTGTTACTCAGGGACACATAATTGTTACTCAGGGACAGACACAGAATTGTTACTCAGGGACACAGAATTGTTACTCAGGGACACAGAATTGTTACTCAGGGACACAGAATTGTTACTCAGGGACAGACACAGAGTTGTTACTCAGGGACACAGAATTGTTACTCAGGGACACAGAATTGTTACTCAGGGACAGACACAGAATTGTTACTCAGGGACACAGAATTGTTACTCAGGGACACAGAATTGTTACTCAGGGACACAGAATTGTTACTCAGGGAAAGACACAGAATTGTTACTCAGGGACACAGAATTGTTACTCAGGGACACAGAATTGTTACTCAGGGACAGACACAGAATTGTTACTCAGGGACACAGAATTGTTACTCAGGGACACAGAATTGTTACTGAGGGACACAGAATTGTTACTCAGGGACAGACACAGAATTGTTACTCAGGGACACAGAATTGTTACTCAGGGACAGAGAATTGTTACTGAGGGACACAGAATTGTTACTCAGGGACAGACACAGAATTGTTACTCAGGGACACAGAATTGTTACTCAGGGACAGACACAGAATTGTTACTCAGGGACAGACACAGAATTGTTACTCAGGGACACAGAATTGTTACTCAGGGACACAGAATTGTTACTGAGGGACACAGAATTGTTACTCAGGGACAGACACAGAATTGTTACTCAGGGACACAGAATTGTTACTCAGGGACACAGAATTGTTACTCAGGGACAGACACAGAATTGTTACTCAGGGACACAGAATTGTTATTCAGGGACAGACACAGAATTGTTACTCAGGGACACAGAATTGTTACTCAGGGACACAGAATTGTTACTGAGGGACACAGAATTGTTACTCAGGGACAGACACAGAATTGTTACTCAGGGACATAGAATTGTTATTCAGGGACACAGAATTGTTACTCAGGGACAGACACAGAATTGTTACTCAGGGACACAGAATTGTTATTCAGGGACAGACACAGAATTGTTACTCAGGGACACAGAATTGTTACTCAGGGACACAGAATTGTTACTGAGGGACACAGAATTGTTACTCAGGGACAGACACAGAATTGTTACTCAGGGACACAGAATTGTTACTCAGGGACACAGAATTGTTACTCAGGGACAGACACAGAATTGTTACTCAGGGACACAGAATTGTTACTCAGGGACAGACACAGAATTGTTACTCAGGGACACAGAATTGTTACTCAGGGACACAGAATTGTTACTGAGGGACACAGAATTGTTACTCAGGGACAGACACAGAGTTGTTACTCAGGGACACAGAATTGTTACTCAGGGACACAGAATTGTTACTCAGGGACACAGAATTGTTACTCAGGGACAGACACAGAATTGTTACTCAGGGACACAGAATTGTTACTCAGGGACACAGAATTGTTACTCAGGGACAGACACAGAATTGTTACTCAAGGACACAGAATTGTTACTCAGGGACACATAATTGTTACTCAGGGACACAGAATTGTTACTCAGGGACACATAATTGTTACTCAGGGACAGACACAGAGTTGTTACTCAGGGACACAGAATTGTTACTCAGGGACACAGAATTGTTACTGAGGGACACAGAATTGTTACTCAATGACAGACACAGAATTGTTACTCAGGGACACAGAATTGTTACTCAGGGACACAGAATTGTTACTCAGGGACACAGAATTGTTACTCGGGGACAGACACAGAATTGTTACTCAGGGACACAGAATTGTTACTCAGGGACACAGAATTGTTACTCAGGGACAGACACAGAATTGTTACTCAGGGACACAGAATTGTTACTCAGGGACAGACACAGAATTGTTACTCAGGGACACAGAATTGTTACTCAGGGACACAGAATTGTTACTCAGGGACAGACACAGAATTGTTACTCAGGGACACAGAATTGTTACTCAGGGACACAGAATTGTTACTGAGGGACACAGAATTGTTACTGAGGGACACAGAATTGTTACTCAGGGACACAGAATTGTTACTCAAGGACACAGAATTGTTACTGAGGGACACAGAATCGTTACTCAGGGACACAGAATCGTTACTCAGGGACACAGAATCGTTACTCAGGGACACAGAATTGTTACTCAGGGACACAGAATCGTTACTGAGGGACACAGAATCGTTACTGAGGGACACAGAATCGTTACTGAGGGACACAGAATCGTTACTCAGGGACACAGAATCGTTACTGAGGGACACAGAATCGTTACTCAGGGACACAGAATCGTTACTCAGGGACACAGAATTGTTACTCAGGGACACAGAATTGTTACTGAGGGACACAGAATCGTTACGTTATTTTTGGGGTGCTTATAGAATTAAAGAGTATGTCAGACAACACGCAGAGGAGTGGCAGAGGAGGCAATGTTTAAGGAGCAAGCAGACGTGGCAGCAGAGGAAGCACTAGTCGCAGCCAGAGGCCAGTGCTCCCGGTGTCATCCAGCGGTCGTGTCTCCACCGACAACCCTGCCGTCATCGATTGGTTGGCTCGGTCGTCTTCCTCTTCCCAGGTCACCTCTGACACCTACAGCCAATGGTCGGTGGGTACGTCAGACACAACCGTTAGTTGGCATGGCCCGGGAGCAAGCCCACTGAAATCACGTGTCCTCTACCTGCCCCTGTCCTTTGGTGTTCCCTCACCAAGCGAAGTATCGCATGCTGTGGGCTCAGCCCCACTGTACAGTGAGGAAGAGCTAACAGAGGGCGGTCAGGAACGGGGGGAGACATCCGCCTCTTCAGCAGCCAGGCGAAGAAGTACTGGCGAGGAGAGTGGCTCGGTAGCCGGTCTAGAGACAGGTCTGTCTCCTGACCCACACGCAGCCGAGGGGGCTAGTAGTGAGGCGGAGACCCTAATTGATGATGATGAGGCTGATCGCACTTGGCAGCCTCGTCGTCATCAGGCTATTGCTTCCGCATCATCAGGAGAAGAGGGTGCCAGCTTGGCAGCGAGCAAAACAGTCGGTGGGTTGCCCAGGAGGCAGCAGGGTCGCAGCAGTGCCAGTGGAGGCAAACGGCCACGGAGTAGAGCACCAGCTCCACTGCAGCCTACCACCACGGCCAGTAGTGGTGCCGGTGTGCACGGAGGAAGTAGCAGTCAGCCAGTGAGGAGTAGCGGGGGCAAAGTTTCCTACTCGGTGTGGCAATTTTTCGTCAAGCCGCCCGAGGAAGTAAACGTAGCCGTATGTCGACTATGTGGCCAGAAAGTCAAGCGTGGCCAGGGGGCCCATGTTGGGACTACAGCGTTGTGTCAGCATATGCAGCGTCGCCATTCGGTGGCCTGGGAAAACCGTGATAAAGATACGGCGGTTCTGCCTGCCCCAGCCCCCGCTCCATCACCCGCTCCGTTACTTGCTCCGTCACCCGACGTCAATCGCCCTGTATCAGCCAGTCAAGGCTCCAACACCTCTGCTGAGGGGAGTTGTCGCTCGTTGGCATCTTCCGCTCGTTCAGATGCTCCTTCTCCTGCTACTCCTCTTCACGGATTCCGTCAGCAGTCTTTCTTGGAATCCGTTTCCAAGAGACAACAGTTTGCGAGCACGCACCCGACGGTGCAAAAGCTGAACGTCCTCCTGTCCAAGTTGCTGGTGCTGCAGTCCCTCCCTTTCCAAGTGGTGGACTCAGCACCTTTCCGAGAAATGATGGCTTGTGCCGCGCCGCGGTGGAGAGTGCCAAGCCGGCATTTCTTCGCCAAAAAGGCAGTGCCAGCCCTGCATTCACATGTAGAAGAGATGTTGGGCCAGTCTTTGAGCATGTCTATCTCTGCCAAAGTGCACGGCAGCGCCGACGTGTGGAGCTGTAACTACGGTCAGGGACAGTACATGTCATTTACGGCCCACTGGGTGAACGTGGTGCCGGCACAGCCGCACCAGCAACTTGGACAGGTCACGCCGCTTTTGCCTCCACGTTTGCACGTCCTTGGTCCAGCAAAGATGTCCGCCTCTACCACCTCTTCTTCCGCCGTGTCCTCAGCCGCCACCCCCGTGCCAAGTCCCATTACCCGACCGGCATATCACATGTGCAGGGCGCAACGGTGTCACGCTGTGCTGCACCTGGTATGCCTTGGCGAACGTAGTCACACAGGGGAGGAACTTCTGAGTGTAATGAACAGAGAAATCAACAGATGGCTGTCTCCGCGCAAACTGAAAATCGGAACCATGTTGACCGACAACGGAAAGAACATGGTGTCTGCTCTGCGTCAAAGAAGGTTGTGCCATGCGCCATGCATGGCTCACGTGTTCAATCTGGTTGTCAAGCGGTTCCTAAAATCCACCATCCCACTGCAAGACATCCTTAAAATGTCACGTAAACTTTGCATGCATTTCAGCCATTCCTACACCGCAAAGCACACCCTCCTTGAGCTGCAGCGGCAGAACGGAATTCCACAGCATCGCCTGATCTGCGACATTGCAACAAGGTGGAATTCAACCCTACATATGTTAGACCACCTTTACGAACAGCGAAAGGCCATCACAGATTTCCTGATGTTACAAGCGGATAAAGGTACTCCCCTGTGTAACTTAGATGTCAGCCATTGGCAGCTCACGCGTGACACCTGCCGCTTGCTCAGGCCCTTTGAGGAGGCCACGCTATTCGTGAGTCGGCAGGACTATGGGATGAACAACGTCATTCCTCTGTTGCACGTCCTGGAACAAATGCTGTTAACAATGGCTGGTCAGGGTGCGGTAGACGTGGCGCACAGATCTCAACGCCACATGACCCCTGTGGGGGCAGGCCAGGAAGAAGAGGAGGAGGTAGAGGAGGACATTGGTGCTCAGGAATTATTGAGTGAAATGGGTGGTTTTTCCACTCAGCGGACAGGAGTGGAGGAGCAGGAGCATCTGGTAGAGGAGGAGGAGGAGGAGACAGAGGACCCAGACGCACCGTGGCAGTATGCTGTGGAGATGGAGGCAGGGAGTCCCTCACATTCCTTGGCACAAATGGCCCATAGCATGCTCGGTTGCTTGCGTAGCGACAGCCGAATAATAACCATCAGATAGAGGGATGACTTTTGGCTGTCCACCTTGTTGGACCCTCGCTACCGTTCAAAAATGGTGGCCTTTTTCACACCTGCTGAGAGGGAGGCCAAAATAAATTACTATAAAAACCACCTATGTAGTCAGTTGGTCTCTGCCTTTCTGCGCCAACGTCCATCCTCAGACACTGTGGGCCCTGTGCGCTCGCGTTCCGCTGCCATGGCAGCAGGGGAGGGGTGGGGTGGTAGGAGCAGTGGCAGCTCCACCAGCAGCGGCTGCCTCAGTCTGCAGTCGATGATGAGTAGCTTTCTTCACCAGCGCAGTGAGGAAACTACTAACCAGCCGCAGCAGCAGCAGCATCAGGTGGACCTGGAGCAGGACCTCAAACAACAGGCTTGGGCCTACTTGGACAGCACCCTGCCAACCGAGGTAGACAATCCCCTTGACTACTGGGCAACGAAACTTGACCTTTGGCCCCAACTAGCTGAATTTGCCCTTGAAAGGCTGTCATGCCCGGCCAGTAGCGTGGCATCGGAGCGCGTGTTTAGTGCGGCAGGAGGTATTGTAACTCCGCGGAGGACACGACTGTCCACCCAAAGTGTGGAGAGACTCACGTTTGTGAAAATGAATCAGGCGTGGATTAGTCTGGATTTCAAACCACCAGTTCCTGACACAACTGACTAAATCGGCCATGAATCATGCCCCAAACATAAAACATAAGGAATGCTGCGCTACATTCAAATCAAACAAAATGTGAATGTGGGATCCCAAAATATTAAATAAAAAATGTGACAATGTTATCAAAACAGGTCTATACGTGCTTACTGATAATAACATAAATCAAATAAATAGCTCAAAAACATGTGGGAACACAAAAAACAATATCTATATATATGTGCATAAACCAAAAAAACACATATATATAATGTAATCACACGTGCCTATTGTGAAGTGAAAAATAACCATAATAATGGTACACACAAACTTATATCTCAAAGTCCAAAATATAAATATTGTTGGTGAACCAAACAGTAAACGGTGCTTCCAAATTGTACTGTTAGTGACCACAGGTGAAAACTCGTGCAGGTTTCTGGGTGTATACAGATCTGCGAATCCAACCACCATCTGAATTAGCCTCTCACCTTATCCCTTCGACCCTTGCGGATCAAAGAGCAGTAGTGGATCCCTCTCACAGATCCTCCAGGCATCAAAACACTCCAAAGTTGCGTCATAGTGTCATGTGACTTCATCAGGGCTTGACACTGTGACGCAACGCGTCGGCTTAACGCGGTGACGTATTTCCGGCGTGGCGGCCATCTTGGTACACCTGTGCATGCAGCTGTACACCCAACAGATATATCCTCATCTGAAAGCATGAGGTTTGTTCTTGGACTGGCTGCTACGTAAGTTTCAATGTAAATATGCTACATGTTCCTATGGTATAATTAAATATACTACACTATGGGAGGATTCCTTTGTCTCATTTTGAGAGATTGATATTACAACTTTTCCTGGAGAAGAGCCATAGTGGGAATATTATACTCTGAGAAAACTGTCTTTGGAGTGTTTTGATGCCTGGAGGATCTGTGAGAGGGATCCACTACTGCTCTTTGATCCGCAAGGGTCGAAGGGATAAGGTGAGAGGCTAATTCAGATGGTGGTTGGATTCGCAGATCTGTATACACCCAGAAACCTGCACGAGTTTTCACCTGTGGTCACTAACAGTACAATTTGGAAGCACCGTTTACTGTTTGGTTCACCAACAATATTTATATTTTGGACTTTGAGATATAAGTTTGTGTGTACCATTATTATGGTTATTTTTCACTTCACAATAGGCACGTGTGATTACATTATATATATGTGTTTTTTTGGTTTATGCACATATATATAGATATTGTTTTTTGTGTTCCCACATGTTTTTGAGCTATTTATTTGATTTATGTTATTATCAGTGAGCACGTATAGACCTGTTTTGATAACATTGTCACATTTTTTATTTAATATTTTGGGATCCCACATTCACATTTTGTTTGATTTGAATGTAGCGCAGCATTCCTTATGTTTTATATTTACTTAATCACTGGTATATGATTTAATGCTAGCAGCTCTCTTTGGGATTTACACACATATTTAATTGATTTATTTAATTTTCTAAATATACACTTGGAGCGCAGGAGGGTCACACCATCACTGTTACATGCCCCAAACATGTTATTATTTTTAACATAGGCCTCTGTATGGCCTTCAATTTAAGCTGCTTACGCTTCGCCACTCTGCCATGGGCCCCTGTACCGCCTCCTCTTGCTGCTGCCAGGTCCAGAGTGTGTCATGGGTCCCTGTACGGCCTCCCATTGCTGCTGTCTCCATCGCCACACTCTGCCATGTGCCACTTTCAGGTCTCCTCACACTGCTGGTGGGTTCCATTTTGTCATAGGGTGCTGGCAGATTACGGGCCTCCCATTGCTGCTGCCAGGCCCGTAATCTGCCATGGGCCCCCGTACCGACTCCTCATGCTGCTGCCAGGCCCGTAATCTGTCATGGGCCCCTGTACCGCCTCCTCATGCTGCTGCCAGGTCCAGAGTGTGTCATGGGTCCCTGTACGGCCTCCCATTGCTGCTGCCAGGCCCGTAATCTGCCATGGGCCCCCGTACCGACTCCTCATGCTGCTGCCAGGCCCGTAATCTGTCATGGGCCCCTGTACCGCCTCCTCATGCTGCTGCCAGGTCCAGAGTGTGTCATGGGTCCCTGTACGGCCTCCCATTGCTGCTGTCTCCATCGCCACACTCTGCCATGTGCCACTTTCAGGTCTCCTCACACTGCTGGTGGGTTCCATTTTGTCATAGGGTGCTGGCAGATTACGGGCCTCCCATTGCTGCTGCCAGGCCCGTAATCTGCCATGGGCCCCCGTACCGACTCCTCATGCTGCTGCCAGGCCCGTAATCTGTCATGGGCCCCTGTACCGCCTCCTCATGCTGCTGCCAGGTCCAGAGTGTGTCATGGGTCCCTGTACGGCCTCCCATTGCTGCTGTCTCCATCGCCACACTCTGCCATGTGCCACTTTCAGGTCTCCTCACACTGCTGGTGGGTTCCATTTTGTCATAGGGTGCTGGCAGATTACGGGCCTCCCATTGCTGCTGCCAGGCCCGTAATCTGCCATGGGCCCCCGTACCGACTCCTCATGCTGCTGCCAGGCCCGTAATCTGTCATGGGCCCCTGTACCGCCTCCTCATGCTGCTGCCAGGTCCAGAGTGTGTCATGGGTCCCTGTACGGCCTCCCATTGCTGCTGCCAGGCCCGTAATCTGCCATGGGCCCCCGTACCGACTCCTCATGCTGCTGCCAGGCCCGTAATCTGTCATGGGCCCCTGTTCCGCCTCCTCATGCTGCTGCCAGGTCCAGAGTGTGTCATGGGTCCCTGTACGGCCTCCCATTGCTGCTGTCTCCATCGCCACACTCTGCCATGTGCCACTTTCAGGTCTCCTCACACTGCTGGTGGGTTCCATTTTGTCATAGGGTGCTGGCAGATTACGGGCCTCCCATTGCTGCTGCCAGGCCCGTAATCTGCCATGGGCCCCCGTACCGACTCCTCATGCTGCTGCCAGGCCCGTAATCTGTCATGGGCCCCTGTACCGCCTCCTCATGCTGCTGCCAGGTCCAGAGTGTGTCATGGGTCCCTGTACGGCCTCCCATTGCTGCTGTCTCCATTGCCACACTCTGCCATGTGCCACTTTCAGGTCTCCTCACACTGCTGGTGGGTTCCATTTTGTCATAGGGTGCTGGCAGATTACGGGCCTCCCATTGCTGCTGCCAGGCCCGTAATCTGCCATGGGCCCCCGTACCGACTCCTCATGCTGCTGCCAGGCCCGTAATCTGTCATGGGCCCCTGTACCGCCTCCTCATGCTGCTGCCAGGTCCAGAGTGTGTCATGGGTCCCTGTACGGCCTCCCATTGCTGCTGTCTCCATCGCCACACTCTGCCATGTGCCACTTTCAGGTCTCCTCACACTGCTGGTGGGTTCCATTTTGTCATAGGGTGCTGGCAGATTACGG
Source organism: Staurois parvus (assembly GCF_062004578.1). Taxonomy (NCBI): domain Eukaryota; kingdom Metazoa; phylum Chordata; class Amphibia; order Anura; family Ranidae; genus Staurois; species Staurois parvus. The sequence goes on from NW_028318443.1 coordinate 1,568,890, forward strand.
GCCTCCCATTGCTGCTGCCAGGCCCGTAATCTGCCATGGGCCCCCGTACCGACTCCTCATGCTGCTGCCAGGCCCGTAATCTGTCATGGGCCCCTGTACCGCCTCCTCATGCTGCTGCCAGGTCCAGAGTGTGTCATGGGTCCCTGTACGGCCTCCCATTGCTGCTGTCTCCATCGCCACACTCTGCCATGTGCCACTTTCAGGTCTTTTCACACTGCTGGTGGGTTCCATTTTGTCATAGGGTGCTGGCAGATTACGGGCCTCCCATTGCTGCTGCCAGGCCCGTAATCTGCCATGGGCCCCCGTACCGACTCCTCATGCTGCTGCCAGGCCCGTAATCTGTCATGGGCCCCTGTACCGCCTCCTCATGCTGCTGCCAGGTCCAGAGTGTGTCATGGGTCCCTGTACGGCCTCCCATTGCTGCTGTCTCCATCGCCACACTCTGCCATGTGCCACTTTCAGGTCTCCTCACACTGCTGGTGGGTTCCATTTTGTCATAGGGTGCTGGCAGATTATGGGCCTCCCATTGCTGCTGCCAGGCCCGTAATCTGCCATGGGCCCCCGTACCGACTCCTCATGCTGCTGCCAGGCACGTAATCTGTCATGGGCCCCTGTACCGCCTCCTCATGCTGCTGCCTGGTCCAGAGTGTGTCATGGGTCCCTGTACGGCCTCCCATTGCTGCTGTCTCCATCGCCACACTCTGCCATGTGCCACTTTCAGGTCTCCTCACACTGCTGGTGGGTTCCATTTTGTCATAGGGTGCTGGCAGATTACGGGCCTCCCATTGCTGCTGCCAGGCCCGTAATCTGCCATGGGCCCCCGTACCGACTCCTCATGCTGCTGCCAGGCCCGTAATCTGTCATGGGCCCCTGTACCGCCTCCTCATGCTGCTGCCAGGTCCAGAGTGTGTCATGGGTCCCTGTACGGCCTCCCATTGCTGCTGTCTCCATCGCCACACTCTGCCATGTGCCACTTTCAGGTCTCCTCACACTGCTGGTGGGTTCCATTTTGTCATAGGGTGCTGGCAGATTACGGGCCTCCCATTGCTGCTGCCAGGCCCGTAATCTGCCATGGGCCCCCGTACCGACTCCTCATGCTGCTGCCAGGCCCGTAATCTGTCATGGGCCCCTGTACCGCCTCCTCATGCTGCTGCCAGGTCCAGAGTGTGTCATGGGTCCCTGTACGGCCTCCCATTGCTGCTGTCTCCATCGCCACACTCTGCCATGTGCCACTTTCAGGTCTCCTTACACTGCTGGTGGGTTCCATTTTGTCATAGGGTGCTGTATGGCCTCCCATTGCTGCTGCCTCCACCGCCACACTGTGGCTCCACATTCTGGTTTTGGCCCCGTGACTGCCCAAATGAATGAAGTGTGCGGTGATTCTAAGATCGACGGCACTCATCTGCATGTCATACTGACTGACAGTATTATTTCTCTTCCCCAGCAGACTCCAAGGGCATTTAAATTAAAGGTACAGTGTTCTGCACTAATATAAAGGCTCTCTGAAGCCTAGAAACACCCTTTTTATAAGTTAAATTCGCAGCGAATATATTCGCCTCGAATCGAATTTATTCCTCGAATTCGCCGAATCAGCCGAATCGAATTTTTGAATACTTCGCTCATCTCTAATTGTAAACAACACAGAGCTCTGTCTTTACAGCAGGAATGAGCCAGTTTTTGTTTCTCTGCAAAGCAGAGAATAAATACTAGGACATCCCTTAATAAAACAGTGCACAGTGAATACACCAAGCACTGTTAGGCACACAAGTAACCCTTTGATTGCCCCTAGATGTTAACCCTTTCCCAGCCAGTGTCGTTAGTAAAGTGTCAGTGTATATTGTTCTTCTATAGTTGTGACTTAGATGACGTTCAGAGCACATTTTATGCCCAATTCATGCAAAACTCCACATAAACCCAAGGGGTTCACATACTTTTTCTTGCAACTGTATTTCTCTCCCATGGGACTTTTATGGCAATGTATAGATCATACAATACATTTTTTTTGTAAATGAAACACAATCAAACTTTATTTACAACCTTTCTAAATATAAAACCACATATTCCCTGACATGTGTACATAGTATAACATCTATTATGGAATACCCATATTGTCCATGGTCAGTTATTATAGTACATTTTCCATAGTGCTTAGCTTTTCTGCACCATTACCAGACCTGGACAACCCATTGCGTTTTTGGAAAGTCCTTCTTCAGGGCCTATGTCAGGGGGTATGCTATATCTACCGTACAATTCAAATTATTAATGACATATTCCTTAGTTTAGATTCAGATATCTTTACGGTGTATATGCCATACTCCCATCTACTATTGTTCAAAAAAGAAAACAAAAAACAGCCATTTGATGAGAATAAAGTCAAGGTTGCCATGCTCACATCCCTCAACCTTACAAGAGGTCCAAGCATCCCCAAAGGAACATCGTGTATCTACTGAGGTCACCTGGAAGTGCAGCTAAGAGAATACAGAATTGCACTCCTTAAATCTCTCAGGACTGACCACTTGCATGCCCTTGAAAAACTCTGTGCAGGCCACAAAAATAAAAAGAATAAGTTCCATAGCATAAAATCTTTTTATTGATTAAAATACATAAAACCAATTGAGCTCACATTGCTTCATGCTGCCCTCCAGCACCCAGGTATAGCCAGGGGCGTATTTACCACAAAGCAGACAAGGCATTTGCCTATAGCGGCATTTCTCAGAGGGGCAGCGGCACTCCCCTTCAGAAGGGATGGAAAAGAGACACACACAGCATGGGGACCAGGTGAGATCTGAGAGAGGCTGTGGACTGCTTGATGGTATATGTAGAGCCTGACTCTTGTTCCTGGGGATATCCGGAGCTGTGAAGGTGTCTTCTCTCTTACCGGGGTATGGGGGGGGGGGGTTGCGAGTGTAAGGGGATGGGTGGTAGTGGAAAGCTCTCTTGGGTGAGTGAGGGGTTGGGGTGTTGTTGGTCAATGTCAGGCACTCTTTGTGTGGGAGGAGGGTGTTGGTTGGTGTCAGGGTCTCTCTGTGGGGGGCAATTTTTGTGTTGCCTAGGGCAACACGAAACCTAAATACAGCACTGGGTATAGCACTTGTTTCTCTCTGGTACCAGCACCACCACGCAGCCTGGTGTGAGATTGGTCCATGGGCGGGACCAACACTTTATTATTTTTTTCATGGTCTGCAATAGCACAAAGGTAACTGGTCCTGAGAGATTTAAGGAGTGGTGGATAACTCTGCTGGAGTGGTGGAAATGACCTTTTTGAGCACAAGTTGACCCACAGCTGAGTGGGTCATTATATCTGGTTAGCAAGGGGTGCAGGTCAAGATTGTGCTGGTGGTGACTGAAAGAAAAGGAGTGGAGGAATGGACGCAGCACAATAAATATTTTTTTTTAAATCAAAATAGGTTTATTGAGAATAAGAGCACAGAAAAAATGAACACAATACACAATAGTGCATCTCTGGTACAAATTCAATAACAGCATAATATTCAGAATGCAAGCATAGACACTGAAGAATATGCAAACCAAGCATCTAAAACATAAAGAAGAGCTCCCAGCTAGTAGAATACATTTTCCCAAAATGGAGTCTGAGTGCAGAGTACAACATATTAGAGCCATGTACCGTCCCCAGTAGTCAACGTGTAACATAAACTATATTGTCAAAAGTATTGGACTTTATGGACTTTAATGGCCCCCCAGTCTTAGTCCGTAGGGTTCAATACTAAGTTTGCCCCGCCCTTTGCAGCTATAACAGCTTCAACTCTTCTGGGAAGGCCGTCCACAAGGTTTAGGAGGGTGTCTATGGGAAGGTGCAGGCCATTCTTTCAGAAGCACATTTGTGAAGTCAGGCACTGATGTCGGGGGAGGAGGCCTGGCTTGCAGTCTCCACTCTAATTCATCCCAAAGGTACTCTATCAGGTTGAGGTCAGGGCTCTGTGCAGGACAGTCAAGTTCCTCCACCCCAAACTGGTTCCTCCATGTCTTTATGGACCTTGCTTTGTGCACTGGTGCACAGTCATGTTGGAACAGGAAGGGGCCATCCCCAAACTCTTCCCACAGTTTGGAGCATGAAAATGTCCAAAATGTCTTGGTATGCTGATGCCTTAAGAGTTCCCTTCACTGGAACTAAGGGGCCAAGTCCAACCCCTGAAAAACAACCCCACACCATAATCCCCCCTCCACCAAACTTTACACTTGGCACAATGCAATCAGGCAATTATTGTTCTCCTGGCAACTGCCAAACCCAGACAGGTCCATCAGATTGCCAGACATTAAAGTGTAATTGGTCACTCCAGAGAACATGTCCCCACTGCTCTAGAGTCCAGTGGCGGCGTGCTTTACACCACGACATCCGACGCTTTGCATTGTAAGGCTTGGATGCAGCTGCTCAGCTATGGAAACCCATTCCATGAAGCTCTCTATGCACTGTTGTGCTAATCTGAAGGCCACACCAAGTTTGGAGGTCTTTAGCTATTGACTCTGCAGACAGTTGGTGACTTCTGCGCACTGTGCGTTTCAGCATGCGCTGACCCCGCTCTGTCATGTGACATGGCCTACCACTTGGTGGCTGAGTTGCTGTTGTTCCCAGTTGCTTCCACTTTGTTATAATCCACTAACAGTTGAGCGTGGAATATTTAGTAGCCAGGAAATGTCACGGATGGACTTATTGCACAGGTGACAACCTATCACGGGACCACGCTTGGAGTCATTGAGCTCCTGAGAGCGACCCATTCTTTCACCAATGTTTGTAGAAGCAGTCTGCATGCCTAGGGGCTGATTGTATACACCTGTGTCCATGGAGGTGATTGGAACACCTGAATCACATGATTTGGAGGGCTGGCCCAATACTTTTGGCAATATACTGTATATAAGCTGTATCAAAATGGGCTAAAAGAGCATATTAGTTACTAATTCTCATAGGATAAGTCCAGGACCATCCAGCCATGGAGCCCATACCCTTTCAAACTCATCAGGGCAACCCCTATGCTGGTAAATACACTGCTCAAAAAAAAAAGGAACACTTTATAATCAGAGTCTAGCATCAAGTCATTTAAACTCCTAGGATATTGATCTGGTCAGGTAAGTAGCAGAGGGGGTTGTTAATCAGTTTCAGCTGCTTTGGTGGTAATGAAATTAACAACAGGTACACTAGATGGGCAACAATGAGATGATCCCCAAAACAGGAATGGTTTTAAGGTGGAGGCCACTGACATTTTCCCCCTACTCATCTTTTCTGTTTTTCACTAGTTTTGCATTTGGCTAGGGTCAGTGTCACTACTGGTATCATGAGGCCATACCTGGACCCTACAGAGGTTGCACAGGCAGTCCAACTCCTCCAGGATGGCACATCAATACGTGTCATTGCTGGAAGGTTTACTGTGTCTCACCTACACTGCATCTGAGCAACACAATCCGCTATTTAATTCATTTTTAACATTCAAAGCAAACCCCCCCATCCATCCTTTTCTCCATGCATTATTTTACTGATAAATAACTTTGAAAAACACCCCCTCCCCCACCGGCTAGCATTTCTGGTCTTGGCCAACTTGAGTAAAGGCAGATGATTCATGTAGGCATATAACTACTTTAAAACAGGGTATGTAAATGCATTGGTGTACAATGAGTCCTAATACGAGTCTCTCAGGCAATCTGCCTGGAATCTATTTTAGCACAAAAAGATGGCAGCCATCCTCGGAGCAAGCCAACTCTGTATGCAGGGACAGAAGAAAAGAGACAGGAGGCGCCATCTGAGTGTAGTAATAACACTGTATTTAACCACTTGCCTACCGGGCACTTATACCCCCTTCCTTACCAGGCCAATTTTCAGCTTTCAGCGCTGCCGCACTTTGATTGACAATTGCGCGGTCATGCAACATTGTACCCATATGAAATTTTGATCATTTTTTTCTCACAAATAGAGCTTTCTTTTGGTGGTATTTAATCGCCACTGGGCGCTTTACTTTTTGCGCTATAAATTAAAAAAAGTGCAAAAAATTTGAAAAAAAAAAAAAAGTTTATTTGTTTCTTTTATAAAATTTTTCAAACAGGTATTTTTTCTCCTTCACTGATTTGCGTTGATGAGGCGGCACTGATGGGCACTGATAGGCGGCACTGATGGGCACTGATAGGCAGCACTAAAGGGCACTGATAGGCAGTACTAATGAGGTGGCACGGATAGGCGGCACTGATAGACAGCACTAATTAGGGGTCACGGATAGGCGGCACTGATATGCAGCACTGATAGGCGGCACTGATAGGTGACACTGATGATGGGTACTGATAGACGGCACTGACTGGCATCACTTCTGGGCACTGACTGGCGGCACTGACTGGCACAACCCCTGGGCACTGACTGGTGGCACTGACTGGCAGCACTGGTGGGTGGCACTGGTGGGTGGCACTGGTGGACAGCACTGGTGGGTGGGCACAGGTGGGTGGCACTGGTGGGCACAGGTGGGTGGCGCTGGTGGGCACAGGTGGGTGGGCACAGGTGGGTGGCACTGCTGGGCACATGTAGGTGGCACTGCTGGGCACAGGTAGGTGGCACTGCAGAGTGGCACAGGTGGGGGCACTGCTGGGCACAGGTGGGGGCACTGCTGGGAATGGGTGGGCGGGGCTAGTGGGCGCACAGCTGATCGGGAACTTGTGGGGGTCACTGCTGGGCACCGATCATCAGGGCACTGATCATCAGTGCCCTGATGATCGGTGCCGATCCCCGCTCTGACAACTGCCGGTTCTCGGCAGTACTTTCCTCACGATCTGCCAGCGTGAGGAAAGTGCAGCCGAGAACCGGCACTTGCATTTTCCTGTGATCAGCGTGTCATTGGACACCGCTGATCACGTGGTAAAAGGCCGGTGGGATCGGCCTTTCACCACATCTCGTGATCAGCTGTGTCCGTAGGACACAGCGATCACGGAGATCGCCGGTTGCGCGCCCCCTGGGGCGCGCAGGAGAGCGCGTTCTGGGAGGACGTCATATGACGTCCACTCAGAACTGGCCGGCCGCGGTGAAGCCGTCATTCGGCTATGCGCGGTCGGCAAGTGGTTAATAGCCAAGGATTAAAAACACTCACAAAGGAAGTAATAAAACAAGCTCATCTGTGTATATGAGAGATGACCGTTCCTCAAAAACGTCTTGCAGGCGCCTCCAGTACAGGGGCGGACTGACCATTTGGAAACTCGGGCACTGCCCGAGAGCTTGGGGTCAGTAGGGGGCCCCATGAGATGCCCCTGGTACCTTTTCCATAGGCTTTTTGGAGTTTGGGCAAGGACACAGGAGCCCCATGATCCCCTATTGCCCGGGGGGCCCCATAAGCTGTCAGTCCGCCCCTGCTCCAGTGGTTAGTGCAATAGCAGCTTGGCTGATGGAGATGGTAGGAGACACTGTACACTGTAGTGGTCCATCCTGCAGATTGGTGGTGCTGTAGAACTAATCCAGCGGCAATTGTGTAGGAAGGAGCCTAGTCTAGATAAAGGAGCCTACTTCCAGATAGCCTGTGTGCACCTAACTTCCTAATCACTTTACTCCTACACTGAAAACCCATGGAATATTATCATCCCTGACCAGTGCCTATTTGGGGCTTCTCTGTTATGGGGAAAACAGAAGGTGTTGTAGTCCAAACAATTTCTGCTCTATGGTGACAACTTTTCCTCCACAGATACAGTACAGTGAGTGTAAGGGAATTCCTGGCACATAGAAATGCAACATCGCGCATAGAAATGAGCACGGGCATATTGCTAATAAAAATGAGCATAGGCTTGCGCATGCATGCAAGAATGCGTGCACACGGGTACACACATGCGGGAGCGTGCCCACAGTGTCTGGCGCCAGAAGGACTATTTAAAGGAGGCTCTTACTCTCTGTCAGTGCTGACTGGTCTTCAGCTATTACCTTGTGTCCTGCTATATCCAGTGTGTATCCGTTAACGACCCAACTTGCCATTGACCTGCTCTTGGATTCTGCTTATGCTTCTGCTCATCGATTTCTGATTCTGGCTTCCTCCTGACCTTGTCCCTGTTTGATGTTCCGGTACCTCATCGCCTGCTCGTTGCTGACCCTGGCTATTACTCTGACTACGCCTCTGGCTCCAGTTTGGCTCTACAGTCCTCCCCTCTGATGATGTGCCTTAGCACGAAAAGCCTTAGGAGGAGCTGAGAGAGCGTGACGTCAATTTGCCGCTGGAGCCACGAGGAAGCCCGGCGGCCATCTTTTAAAGGGTCAGTGTTGCGATTTTACATGTGCTTGTCATTTTGCTTCTATTCTGCATACTACCCTAAAAAATGTGTTATTACAAAGCATTCTTTTTTTATAAATACTACACTATCTGGCACCTGTTATCTGGCTCCAATGTGGAGCTATTAAACCCACAGAAAGTTCCTATATCCAGTATCCAGAGGAGGGAGCCCTGTATCCAGGCTGAGCGCCCATCAATCCTTAAGGGGACCTCTGCACAAAGCAGATTCTCAGACTAAACCAGGCTTGATGACCAGGCTCTAGAGGGATGCTCACCACCCTGTCCACTACGGATCATCACCTTGTGGTTTATATCTATATGCGCAATTTCCATGCTCTTCTGGTGAGTGCGCACCCCTTCCATTTTGATTCCAGTCACAAGTTTACTGAGATATCTGCCTCATTGGAAAACCATCACTTGTGCCATTTTTGAACTATTAATAATTTTTTGTCTACATGAGCTCATAACTTGCTATTTGTTCATTTACTGATATATTTATCAAGGCTGCACTTTATATTTAGTCCTGCTGAGTGCTTGTCCTGGCTATCTATTATATCAGCTCCGGTTGTCACAGTGTGTTCCGGCCTCACGCTTATCAGAAGTTCCGGCAAGTCATGTACCCAGATCTTGCAATTCCAGTGGAGTGCTTCAGCTGGCCGTTCTGGCATCTCCTCTGTTCCTGACTGGATGCCCTGCTTGATTTATCAAAGTTACACCTCCAGCCACAAGTTCTGCAATCAACTTCTACAGGCACTCGTGTTCCTCCTGTCCCTCGGCACCATCTGTTTCACCTTTAGTGGGGCCTGGGCTGGAGATACAAGAGAGGCTGACCTCGTCAATTCAGACTTCTATCAGGTGCGTGAGTGTTAAGGATCCGGGTATGACCAGAAATGTGTGGGAACACAGGCGTAGTCAGGGCTGGAGAGGTGGAATGGTCAGGCAGGCCATTAGGTACTGTCAGGCACTGCCCGGCGGGATCTCTAGTACCCACAGAACGGGATTCCCCAGGGCGCGGAGTCTAAGCCCCAGTCTGCCTTTTCACCAGAGCCCCTGATGGTGGGGATGGACTTGGTGCAGGACTGAGACCAGGTCGCGGCCCCTGAGTGCACCCAACTGTGGTAGAGGGGTCCGCCGAGGGTATGTACCAGGGGAAAGCCTGACGTGAAGAGGCTGGCAGACCTGGTAACAGGGACAGATCTGTGTGGGATGGATGGATCGTCTGGGTAGCGTCAGGCGTAGTCAGGCAGGCCAGGTCAGCAACGTGCGGGCAGCGAGGTACCGGAGGAGCAGGCAGAGAATAGTCAGGGTCACAAGCCGGGTTCAGTAACTCACGGGCAGCGCGGTACAGAAGATCAGGCAGAAGGATGGTTAGGCAAGCCAGGGATCAAGCAGGAGAAGTCAGCAGAGGTTAGGATCAGGCAGGGTCGGCAACAAATCAGATAGTCAGCAGAACTGGAACACAGGATACACGGTACAGGGGGCTCATGGGAAACACACACCAAGGATCTGACTGCAGGTCTGGCCATTCCTTAAATACACCTCCTGCAATCAGCCTCAGGTGATGGCTGATTGCAGGAGTGAGCTTCTGGCTGCTGAGAGCACCCGCTGGCCAGCCCTGGTACTGCAGCCCACACAGCCGGAGAGTCCCATCACCAGTGCTGAGTCCATTCCTGACAGTGAGAGTGAGAGAACATTGTCACCCTAAACAGAAAGTATGTTACTGGGAGAAAATCGAGGTAATAATAAAGGGCAGAAAGCCTTTAGAAATGAATCAGCCTACTTGATCTAATGGTAATCTGAAATAATACATTTTTTAATTCTTGGGTTCACCATCAAGTTTTGGGACCTTTATAAGTGTAGTGTCATCCGTATCCCCACCGTGTTCCCTAATATACTGCTATATCCTTACTGCAGGTAGGTAGGTGGTCTTTTTCCTGTTCCTTGGGGCCCCTTCAGGATACCAATGGTCAAACCTGGACACAACTGCGAGATCTCGGAAAGTGAGTGCACTCAAGACACCTCAGATTGCAAACACTTCAGCTTTATTGGCATAACATCATGGTTTTTATACTGTAGCCTTTGTAGACACACTTTCAGACCATCCAATCAAATAAATGTACATTATCTTTACCTTAACTCAGCAATTATTTGTATGAGGTCTGCATTTACACTCAGGTTTCTGTCTTATCTTTCACACCATATCTGGCCTAACGCCCAGACCGTGGCTATAAGCTGGCCCAACGTCCGAGCCGTGGTTACAACCGGGGGCGGACTGACCATTTGGAAACTCGGGCACTGCCCGAGGGCCCGGGGTCAGTAGGGGGCCCCATGAGATGCCCCTGGTACCTTTTTCATAGGCTTTTTTGAGTTTGGGCAAGGACACAGGGGCCCCATGATCCCCTATTGCCCGGGGGCCCCATGAGTTGTCAGTCCGCCCCTGTTTACAACTTTTCAGAAATGAGAGTAAAGGTTATCTCCTTTTTTTGTAACGTTTGTAAAAACACTTATTTCTACATGAAGCTGGCATAGACAGTTTTGTTGGTGTGTACAAGGTTCATATATATATATATATATATATATATATATATATGTGTGTTAAACAAGCATCTTGTATTAGTGTGTACAAAATGGATTCGGTTATATTCCATTAATCCTTTCACTTACCATTTACAATTTCTGTACATGATCTCATTTTATACTATTATTTCTATTGTATTTTATATGAATATTGTGCCAATAGAGGACAATACCCCCATGGTGATAAGCTGAGCAATCCCTGGACTCTTCCACTAAAGGCTCACATTATGTTATTAAATATAATTGTGCCTATTGCCGTTTCTGCTGTGGAAAGCAATTCTCTGATGGTGTTTCTACTTCTTGCAGTATGAGTTCTCGCACTAGAATATATCATTCCAGTTGGGACTTTAATTCCCATCCCTCGAAAGACCGCTCCAAATAAAAAGTGTTTCTCGTGGAGACAAAAGACAGCAGGACAGTGAGACGGTAAGTCTACTACTTCATGTACTGTGCAGCGTCACTGTTTGTGAAAGTGATACGTCTTTTTTCAATCAGCTCCATTTTATTTATTATTATTATTATTATACAGTATTTATAAAGCGCCAATAGTTCGCTCAGCGCTGTACATTACAAAGGGGGACAGAACATGTGACAGAACAATAACAATACAGTGCGATACACGAAGGGTTCGAGGGCCCTGCTCCTTGGAACTTACAATCTAGGAGGGAGGGGAACAATCTAGGAGGGAGGGAAACATATATTTATGTAGTTTCCTTCATCATGTTGCTCACCAATAGACATCCATTATTTGTTGATGGATCTTCTGTGCCCTTTCCATCAAAAAAAGTGTTTATTATTCACAAAGTGTTCATTATTAAAGAAAACCTATTCTCTAAGAAATGGGTAGTGCATGGATGTCCTTCTGAAAAATTCTAATCAGTTGGCCATCATGTCAATCCATTGGTTTAGCATTTGGCCTATAAAAAGTATGCAGATCCATCCTCCCACACACATGTTCCAGTTTGGTGACTCAAAGGGGTTGCTTTACTAAAACTGGAAAGTGCAAAATCTAGTGCAGCTATGAATGGAAACCAATCAGCCTCCAATTTTTTTTGTCAACGCCTAATTGAACAAGCTGAAGTTAAGTCCTCCTGCACACGGGATGTTTTTACAGCGTCTGTTTTTGGCTTTTGGCGTTTTTTTCTACAGCCAGTAAACCCCCCAGCATGTTATCCTATGTGTCCATCCCCAGCATGTTATCCTGTGTGTCCATCCCCAGCATGTTCTCCTATGTGTCCATCCCCGGCATGTTATCCTACGTGTCCATCCCCGGCATGTTATCCTATGTGTCCATCCCCGGCATGTTATCCTATGTGTCCATCCCCAGCATGTTATCCTATGTGTCCGTCCCCGGCATGTTCTCCTATGTGTCCATCCCCGGCATGTTATCCTATGTGTCCATCCCCGGCATGTTATCCTATGTGTCCATCCCCGGCATGTTCTCCTGTGTGTCCATCCCCGGCATGTTATCCTATGTGTCCATCCCCAGCATGTTATCCTATGTGTCCATCCCCGGCATGTTATCCTATGTGTCCATCCCCGGCATGTTATCCTATGTGTCCATCCCCAGCATGTTATCCTATGTGTCCATCCCCGGCATGTTATCCTATGTGTCCATCCCCGGCATGTTATCCTATGTGTGCATCCCCGGCATGTTATCCTATGTGTCCATCCCCAGCATGTTATCCTAAAAAATGCTGGAAAACGTGGGAAAACGCCGCTAATCGTGGCAAAACGCAACTAAACACTAATTCAAAAATGCTAAAGAAAACTGAAAAACTCCGGTTTTTAACGTGACTTTACACAGCTAACGTTACCAGCGTTATCAAAACGTCCCGTGTGCATGAGGGCTAAAAGCTGATTGGCCACCATGCACAGCCGCAACAGATTTTGCACTCTCCAGTTTTATTAAATCAACCCCAATATATTCAAGCCAGAGACAACAGGCAACATTTTCAGCAATAGCAGTCTATATGTTTTCCCCATTACTCATTTTTTTAAAGGGTAACAATAGGAGTTGTAGACCAACTATACGTATACAGTATATATATATATACATAGATATGTAAAGCGCTGCGTAAATTGATGGCGCTATATAAGTACCTGAAATAAAAAATAAAATAAAAAGATTGGGCACCGCTCAAGGGGCTTCAAAGGTGAACACTCAGTGATAAGGTTTCTTTTGATGCTTTGACGAGGCACAGGCCAGTCTCGTTCGCCATCTTACCTAGGCAGCATGATTATCTGTCACGCCTTTTTCTTTGTCTCTGGCACTTCCTTCATTTATGTCCATTTTGTATGCACTACTTTGTTGCTTTTTTTGTGCTTCTGATTTGGACATTTGTCATCTGTTTTTTTTTAGGTGAAATTTTAACCATTGCACTTGATGGTAATGATGGGTTTTAGGGTATATATGGTCTTCTGTTTCATTTCACTGTTGTGCCTTGTCATGACTGAGGGACATGCAGAATATCAAGGCTAGTACTTACTACCTAAACCATAAAATAACCACCCCCCCTTCAACCTACCCCACCTAAATAACCACACGACTCTCCTTTTTGGTGTAAAACGGCCATAGCAACCCATTTGTTTAACATAACTCTTACATAACATTTCTTCTGGTACAATCAAATAATAACTGACAGTAATAATCCCAACTGGATCCAAGGTCTTGGAAGGCACTGTTACTCACATCAATAGATTGGCTGTATCTGACGCCCAATGAAAAGGCCCCCAGCAGCTACTACACCACCTCGGGGACAATACTACAGTTACGTAGTCCCAGATACAGCCAATGACCTCCCACCTTACCATCATGACCTTATAATTGGGAAGGGACACCCAAACCTATGATGGGCCCAACCCATAATCCACCAACTTGGCACTCCAGCACCGCCTTCAAAGACCCAGCGACCCCTGCAGGCTGCCATGACAAAACAGAAAACCAAACAACACCACAGGACATAAAATGGCAATCAGGAAAAGAAACAAACCAATAAATAAAGCAAACAAAACAGCAAAACAAACAACTAAACAGGGAGGGAGGGCAGGAGAAACCACACCCGTGCTGGCACAAGCTCGGACTGACCTCTGACAAGTCCCAACCACTCTCCTCATCCTGGCAAGACCACCCTCAATCCCAATTGCTCCAGTCAGGTGAGTAACCCCCCCATCTACCTATACTCCCACCCAAATCTAGTCTCCGCCTTGTCTGCAAGCCCTTTTAGCTTCGCTCAGTCCAGGCCCTAACTAAATGTCAGACTAAACCTTATCACTGAGTGTTGTCATTTCTTGCCCTGTGAGTGCTGCCTTATCCTGGATTATTGTTTTTGTTTTTTTAGTTGTCACTAAGGAGCAGAAGCATTTATTTGGGAATTAGTTCTCAATTATTTTTTGGCACTGGTCATATTTTGTATAAATTATCTTGGATTATACCTTTCTCTGTTGAGTGTAATTTTTTTTTTTGGCATCTAATGGCCTTGTAGAAATACCTTTTTCGATTAAGATGAACTCAAACCAAAAAGTTCTTTCTATTCTTGTGTAAAAATCAAAAATGTATATACAGTTGTGTTCAAAATAATAGCAGTGTGTTGAAAAAAGTGAATAAAGCTGAAAATCCTTCTAATACCTTTTATTTCCATCCACACAAATGCATTGGGAACACGACACATTCTATTCCAAATCAAAACATGAAGACAAATAGATCAAATTTGTGTTGTTCCTCTAAAAAAATTGAAGAAAAGTGAATATTAAACGGTTCAATAAAATTGCAGTGTTTGTATTCTTCTTTACAAACTCAAACATTAACTATATAAACTGAAAAATGTTTGAAGATTTTGCTTTTCTTTGAATCACTTAATGAATATTTGGTTGTAGTCGCACTGTTTCTGAGAACTGCTGTACATCTGTGTTGTATGGAGTCACCCAACTTCTGGCCCCTGTGATCAGGTATTCCAGCCCAGGATGATTGGACCACATTCCACAGTTCTTCTCTATTTCTTGGTTTTGCCTCAGAAACGGCATTTTTGATGTCACCCCACAACTTTTCTATTGGATTAAGATCCGGGGATTGGGCTGGCCACTCCATAACGTCCATCTTGTTGGTCTGGAACCAAGATGTTGCACGTTTACTGGTGAGTTTGGGGTCGTTGTCTTGTTGGAACACCCATTTCAAGGGCATTTCCTCTTCAGCATAAGGCAGCATGACCTCTTCAAGTATTCTGATGTATTCAAACTGATCCATGATCCCTGGTATGCGATAAATAGGCCCAACACCGTAGTATGAGAAACATCCCCATATCATGATGCTTGCACCACCATGCTTCACTGTCTTCACAGTGTACTGTGGCTTGAATTCAGTGTTTGGGGGTCGTCTGACAAACTGTCTCCGGCCACTAGACCCAAAAAGAACAATCTTACTTTCATCAGTCCACAAAATGTTGCGCCATTTCTCTTTAGGCCAGTCAATGTGCTATTTGGCAGATTGTAACCTCTTCAGCACGTGTCTTTTTTCCAACAGTGGGACTTTGCGGGGACTTCTTGCAGATAGCTTGGCTTCACATAGGCGTCTTCTAATTGTAACAGTCCTCACAAGGAACGTCACACCTTCTTTCATCTTCCTGGAGCTGATTGTTGGCTGAATCCGCGCCATTTTGGCTATTCTTCTATCCATTCGAATAGTAATTTTTCGCTTTCTTCCACGTCTTTCAGGTTTTGGTTGCCATTTTAAAGCATTTGCGATCATTTTAGCTGAGCAGCCTATCATTTTCTGAACTTCTTTATATGTTTTCCCCTTTCCAATCAACTTTTTAATCAAGGTACGCTGTTCTTCTGAACTAATTAATCAAGGTACGCTGTTCTTCTGAACAATGTCTAGAATGACCCATTTTCCTCAGAATTTCAGAGAGAAATGCACTGTAACCAGCATGTACAACATTTGCTGCCTTCCTTCCTTAAATAAGGGCAATAATTGCCACCTGTTTTTCAAAGAATGAATGACCTCACTAATAGAACTCCACACTGCTATTATTTTGAACACGCCCCTTTCAATGAGTGATTCAATTACACAGAATCAGCAGCATGCATGTCATGACTGTTGGGTCTGTTGGATTTCTATTACTCTACTACACCTGCTAGTAAATTATTTGTCATGTAGAAATATAATTTCTACCAAAAACAGTGATTGATCTGGTTAGTGATGTCTGACTGCTATTACTTTGAACACAACTGTAATCGCAAAAGAGCAAATGGTTACAGGATAATTATTGTAATATCAAATATAAAACAATGTCAAAAAGTATAGTTATGCTGTTGAGATAAAGTTTTTGTTAAGTCCTTGTAAGTATGTGTGTCTGTAGGTATGAATGTGTATGTGTGCTTTTTGTGTGTGAGCTGCCAAGTCTTTTATGAATGATAACTCCTATCACCTCCCCATTGAACATACAACCTATAGTTTCCCTATATGGTGAAGCAGCAGTTGGGTTGGCTAGGTAAATTTAGTTAACTCCACTGTAATGAGAGACGCAGGGGTGGATTGATTAGAGCTCTTCAGTGTTTTGTTGGCTGCTGCTCTGTTGCTTCCCCCTGTCTTCTAGAGAATTCTAGAACCACAGTGGGAGGAAGAACAAGACTTGCAGCCTGAATAATTATGGAACTCCTGCCAATCCCTGCAGAAGTGTGCCTAGTAGGTGATGAGAGAGGCCATAATTAGTCTGAGACCTGAGCAGCAGAGTGCAGTGTTCCTGGGTCCAGTCCTGCAGGAGAAGACCCCTAGTGTAGGACCTTAGAAGATGCTTTTAGGAAGATACAGAGGTCCCTGCTAGGTTTAGCTGGAGGGCCTATTTGCAATTTCAAGTCCAGTGATCAAGTTGGGTATGGAGAAGCTCACTGGAGAGAGCCAGGAGGAATTTGGTGGGGAAGAGTCCAGCTGTCCTATGGTAGTGGAAGTCTACATTTCCATCACTAGGAAGAGCTTGGTTGATATCTGCAGAAGGCAATCGATGATCCTGTGGCTATGTGAGTAAATGACTCCCAATGCTGAAAAGTAGAGACTGTGTGTAGTCACCATCAGCATAGAGATCCTGTGGGACATTCCTTGTATTTGTACAGTGCAGCCAGAAGTGAGGAGTCCTCAAGTTGTTCAGTTCTACAGTTTATTATCTCATGTTCCTCATCCCTATCCAAGTTCATTGTTCCCTATAAAAGCCCAAGAGAAACCCCTAGAACAGGGGTCTCCACATTTTCAAAACAAAGGGCCAGTTTACTGTCCTTCAGACTTTAGGTGGCCAAACTGTGTCCATTGGGAGTAGAAAACATCCCAACGTCAGTGAGAATAGACAATGTCCCATCTTTGGTGTCAGTGGGAGGAATAGTGCCCCATTTTTGGTGTCAGTTGGAAGAATTGCGACCCATTGTTTGCGTCAGTGGGAGAAACTGTGCTCCGTCATTGGGAGGAATTGTGGCCTATAGTTAGTGTCATTGGGAGGAATTTTGCCCCTTAGTTGGTGTCATTGGAAAGAATTGTGCCCCATAGTGGCTGTCAGTGGGGGGAATTATGCCTCATTGTTGGTATCAGTGAATGAAATAGTGCCCCAAGGGCCAGATAAAAGCAAGAAAAGGGCCCCAGGCTGCAGTTTGGAGACCACTGCCCTAGACTGTTCTCTGAGTCCAGTGAAAGAGTGAAGGAAATGTTGTGTGCTTGACTGTGTGTGTTCTAAGGGGGGGGACAAATAGGACCAAATTCACCAGCGGCTCTTTAGGGGGTCCTCTGCATATGTATACATAATGTAATGTTCTTTCCTTTATTGTCTTCATCAAGAAATATTACAGTGAAAGGAACCTACATACTTTATGAACTCTGTATATCTCAATAGTGTTCTAGAGGACATCTCTAACAATTTGCAATTTGGGATGGAGGGGTTGTATGAGCTCATGAATTCCATCTGTTAAAGTCGATTTCCAGCCATTTTTGTGTTTATTAAAAGTCAGCAGCTACAAAAACTGTATCTGCTGACTTAATAAATACACACTCACCTGTCCCAGGGACCAATGGTGTATTCACCCGCACCGTCCTTTTTCTCCTTCTCTTCACGGCGCTGGCATCTCAACTGTGGGCACCCGGCTGTGACATCTTGCGGCTTCGCAGCCTGGTGCCCACTGCGCATGCGTGAGTTGTGCTGCGCATCACAATTGGTTCAGCAGTCTTCTGGGACCTGTGAAAGTTCCCAGGAGACTACGGAGAAATGAGGGGGCCAAACGTCCGGATCAACTTCGTTGTGGCAAACTGAGCCGGAAGTGGGAGCGAGTACCTGTCAAAACCAGGTATCCTCTCCCCCCCCCAAAAGGGAGGTAGGGGAGGCAAACAAGCGGAGCTTCCACTTTTGGGTGGCTTTAGGCTTGTTTGAAGCTTTTAGACAGTACGCACTCTGTATATATATATATATATATATATATTAACATTTATCTTTACCTATGACTATACACATGACACAGAGTTACCTGGCGGGACTTATGGGATTTTTAGAGAGCAGAACCTGTTTGCCTTTAGAATGTCTCTCAAATTGAAAAACTGTTCATTCATTCATTCAACATTATACAGAATGGAGAAATAAGAAAACAAGGGTGGGGTTGGGGTCACTCCCTCTCATTATTCATTTGTGTATGTGATTTAACAATAAGCAGTTGATATGGACGAAATATTGAATTCTTCTTGTAAAATACATTTCCAATTTTTTCTAGCATTTGCATTTCACTATTTGAGAGCTGGAGGTTCCATTATCCATTCATGACCTGCTGTTGGGCACTGGAAGATCCCGGATACCCTATGAAAGATAATGTTTGGTCTCCTCCTTCTGCTGAGCGTTGCCTGTATATCTGATTGTTCTCCTAACGGTTGCAGGCTGGTCACTACGGAGCTCACAGGCATGTCACTAAATGGGGACATACTAATCGGGGTGGTGGTACCTGTTCATGTGAACAAAGTATATTCAAAGATCGATTTCAAGGAACCGCCAGCTCCAGCCACATGCAAAACGTGAGAATTGTTTACTTTTTCGTTATGCTTTGAATGTTGTTACATTTAAAAACTTGGTAGTTTAGGGTATAGGAACACTCTCCACCCTTCTTCCCATGCCTTGAAAGTGATGGTGCTTAGGGAAGGTCCACTCTGGCACCCAGTGCTATCAAATGAGGCTGGAGAGAGGAGACTTAAGCTGGCCATAGATGGATGGATCTCAACCGGTTCAGGAGGGACTGACCGAGATTTGATCCATCTATGAGCAGGTTGGTTGTACTGAAGTCAATACATCGGAACCAGCTTGTTGGCTTTTTTGCATGGGATTACCTCCAGCGGCTATAACAGTGATCCTTGTGTTCTGCTTGCAGGAAAGGCTCCCCACCGGCAGAAAACAATAGCACTGCGGTCAGTGTTGTTGAGAGAGTTGAGTGATTTTCTCTCCTGAAACCCCATGGTCTCAGGAAAGAAAAACTCATCATCAATGACTTTCAACTTTGCTTTTGCTTTAGACTTTGACTTGGAGCTCACAAAGGGCTCCTTCATTTTGTCTAGGCAACCAAAGAATTGGAGGTGGAGTGAATGGGTGGTGAGCATGCTCTATTGGAAAGTGGGGCAGTCAAGCTTAAAAAAAGTTTAAAGATTTCTTTAAAGTTTCTTGGTTTTGTTTTTTTGTTTTTCCTTCACTTCCTGGGCTCAATTCACTAAAGGATATTGCATGTGATATTTGGGTCATGTGACACATTTAATCCAAATATCTCATATGATATTGAAAATCTCGATTCATCGCAAGAATGAGAAATGCTTGGCAAATAGCACATACAGTAAGTACCTCAAAAGAACATAATTAAAAAATGTCCCCCGATGTACCATTGTCACTCATGATGAATGACCCACCCATGGCCCTCCCATGGTGGGGGGAATCTGAATGTTAGTTGGTGGGAGACAACTGACAGAGTGGTTGGGTTTTGTTGGACAGTTGGGTTTTTTTCATGCAAGTTGGTGGCCGTCGTTCATCATGAATGACAATGGGGGATATTTTTAAATTTTGTTTTATTATCGGACTTGTAAAACTTTCTTTGTGTTTTTATTTACTACTGAACTGATAGGGGTACTACTTAACTGATACTCATTCACATCATATGGGGGGGGTATGGGGGGCCCCCTGGTTAAAGAGGGCTTCCAGACTCTTACAAGTCATGACCCACCCATGGTGGTAGGAATCTGAATGTTAGTTAGTGGGAGGCAACTGACAGAGTGGTTGGGTTGTGGTGGACATCTGGGTTTTCCTTCATGCAGGTTGGCAGTCGTCGTTCATCATGAATGACAATGGGGGACATTTTTACATTTTGTTTTATTAAAGGGCTTGTCAAACTTTCTTTGTGTTTTTATTGCTTACTAAACTGATAGGGGTGCTATTTATCTGATACTCATTCACATCATATGGGGGGGGGGGGTGGTATGAGGGCCCCCTGGTTAACCACTTCAAGTCTGGACACTTTTACCCCCTTCCTGCTCAGGGCAATTTTCTGCTTTCAGCGCTATCACACTTTGAATTACAATTGCGCGGTCATGCAACACTGTACCCCTATGAATTTTTTGCATTTTCTTGAGACAGATAAAACTTTATTTTGGTGGTATTTATTCACCACTGGGATTTTTTTTTTTTTTTGCTATATAAATGAAAGTCCAAAAATTTTGCAAAAAAGTGTTTTTCTTGTAACATTTTGCAAATAGATAATCTTTCTTCATACAAACCTGGCCAAAATTTATTCAGTTATCTTTTTAGTAAAAAAAAAATAACCCAAATTAGTTTATAACCAGAAATGATAATTTTTCAAACTTTGTTTTACATTTTTATTTTATTATTTTATATTATAATTTATGGGGTTTTTTTTAACATACTGTCACCTTAGCAGTACAGTGTCACCATGGTGACACTGTACTACTTGTGGGGGGTGATGAAGATTTTTTTTTTACACTGATTGCTTTTACACCCATAAAGGCTGTAAAAGCAATCATTTCTCCTTCTCTCTGGCTGCATTCTTGCAGCCGTTGAGAAATACTGTGAGAGCTGTGATTGGTCACAGCTTGTCACATGGTACAAGGCTGTTGTGAATAGCTCTGTACCATGTAATCTCTTTGATCATTCACATTACGGGCAGCACAGTGACTAAATGGTTAGCACTTCCACCTGGCAGCACTAGGGTCATTGGTCTGAATCCCAACCACAGCACCACCTGTCTGGAGTTTGCATGTTCTCCCTGTGCCTGCGTGGGTTTCCTCCAGGTACTCTGGTTTCCTCCCACACTCCAAAAGACATGCTGGTAGGTGAATTGGCTCCTGTCTAAATTGTCCCTAATGTGTATATGTATGGATGTGAGTTAGGGACCTTAGATTGTACACCCCTTGAGGGTTAGGGCCTTAGATTGTACACCCCTTGAGGGTTAGGGACCTTAGATTGTACACCCCTTGAGGGTTAGGGCCTTAGATTGTACACCCCTTGAGGGTTAGGGACCTTAGATTGTACTCCCCTTGAGGGTTAGGGACCTTAGATTGTATGCCCCTTGAGGGTTAGGGACCTTAGATTGTACGCCCCTTGAGGGTTAGGGACCTTAGATTGTACGCCCCTTGAGGGTTAGGGACCTTAGATTGTACACCCCTTGAGCGTTAGGGACTGATGTGAATGTACAATATATATGTAAAGTGCTGCTTAAAATTGATGGCGCTATATATCTACCTGAAATAAATAATTAATATTTCACTAGTAGTAAGCAATGATGTCAGAAGTGACATCTTGCTTACTACTATGCATGTGATCACTGATCGGCCAATCAGTGATCACATGATCAGGACCTCACATAGAGGGAGTCTGCACAGGCTAAAATGGAAGGCACCGTTTATAAACGGCAACCCGCTCCTGCACTGCTGCTGGCCGTTTATATACATGGGCCGGATGGGAAGTGGTTAAAGAGGGCTTTCAGATTCTTGTAAGTCAACCCCACACCTGAACAACCACCAGGCCAAGGTTGTGGAGAAGAGACCCTCCCCATCAACATGGGGACAAGGTTCTTTGCCAGGCAACATACCACCTGATGTTGAGGGCATGTGGCTTGGTATGGTTTTGGGAGTTGGTATGAACACTCATCCCCCCCCCCTTTCTTGACCTGCTGCAATACATGCTCGGATGAGGGTCTGGTATAGATTTTGGGTGGGAACCTCACACCATTTTTTTTTTTTTTGGCATGAGAACCTCCTTACAATTCATACCAAACCCGAAGGTGTATCTTTTATATCTGCCTAGATCTCAACTTAAATAGTATCATTTGCACAACAGGTTATCTTAGGTTAGATTTTAAAGAACATAAATGACTGGCATGATGTGTTGTCCTTTGTCTTAAATTCAGTTTCAGGCTGGAGAATTATCAGCGTGTCCAGGCTGTCCATTTTGCAGTGGAGGAGATAAATCAAGATCCTCAATTATTGCCAAACATTTCGCTAGGATTTCAGATTTTTGACTCTTGCACTGTCCTGCAGAGGGCCATATCGGGAACACTGCAGCTGCTGAGTGGACATGGCCGACCTCTGGCCAACTACCACTGTAACCAAGATGCCCATTTGGCTGCTGTCATTGGCCACTCCATCTCCACCTACACCATGCTGTTGGCTCATATTCTGGGGCTCTATCGGTACCCACAAGTAAGTGCGATTTTCATTTCCAAATTTCGATATCCAGCACATCCTCTCCTGCATTATATCACCATCAAAACCATCGACATAAGTTATAGGATATACATTTGGAGCTTTCTTTGTAATAATTCCAGCATAGTAACTCATGTACATGCCGAATCCGCACTGTCCATGGAAGGTCTTCTGGTAGCTTCAAGCAACTCAGAGAGCAAGATTAAGAGTTTTCACTTTGGCAGATTTTTGGCTGATGACTAAATCAGTCATTTTGTGGCAATATCAGTTTTGGCTAAAAAAAAAAAAAAAAAAAATCATTCTTCTCACCCCATATGCAGGAACCCTGTGCAGTAGCAATAGCAAAAAAAGCAGAAATGACTACGTTACAAAAATATAATCTAAGAAACAAAAACCCAGATCTGGATGTTAGCCAATAAATTTCACTAGACATGCGCAGAACGAAAACATTTATTTTGTTGCTTTCTGATCAATTTGTTCATTCAGTTTCGACCAGATTCAAATTTTTCCAATGGATTCGAATTGTGTTTGAATCGAATTCAAATCAAAAATATTATATTGATCTGAATTCATTGTGAAGAATAGCTGTTTATTTTCTATTTGAAATTCAAATTTCGGAAGACTGCTATATTATTTCTATTTTATTCTATTCTATTTATTTTTTTCTATTCTATTCTTTATTTTCCATTCTATTATTTTGCATTCTATTCTGTTCATGGACAGCTGGGTTTTTTTTTCATGCAGGTTGGCGGTCGTTGTTCATCATGAATGACAATGGGTGACATTTTCGATTTTTTTTTATTATAGGACTTGTCAAACTTTCTTTGTGTTTTTATTTACTACTGAACTGATAGAGGTACTACTTATCTGATACTCATTCACATCATATGGAGGGGGGTATGGGGGCCCCTGGTTAAAGACGGCATCCAGATTCTTATAAGTCATGACCCACCCATGACCCACCCATGGTGGGGGGAATCTGAATGTTAGTTGCTGGGAGGCAACTAACAGAGCAGTTGGGTTTTGTTGGACAGTTGAGTTTGCATTCTATTCTATTCATTTCTATTCTTTTCCTTTATTATATATTCTATTTCGTTATTTTCTATTCTCTTCCGTTTTATTTATGTATTTATTTATTTCAGGTACTTATATAGCGCCATCAATTTACGCAGCACTTTACATATATATTGTACATTCACATCAGTCCCTAACCCTCAAGGGGCGTACAATCTAAGGTCCCTAACCCTCAAGGGGCGTACTATCTAAGGTCCCTAACCCTCAAGGGGCGTACAATCTAAGGTCCCTAACCCCTCAAGGGGCGTACAATCTAAGGTCCCTAACCCTCAAGGGGCGTACAATCTAAGGTCCCTAACCCTCAAGGGGCGTACAATCTAAGGTCCCTAACCCTCAAGGGGCGTACAATCTAAGGTCCCTAACTCACATTCATACATACACATACTAGGGACAATCTAGAGAGGATCCAATTAATTTACAAGCATTTACTCTATTATTTTATATTCTGTTCTGTGTTATTCTATTCTATTTGAATTTCGAACGATGGATATATACTATTTTATTTTATTCTATTCAAAATTCGAATTTCAGAAAACGGCTGTATTCTTTCTATTTTAATCCATTCTATTTTATTGTCTTCTATTGTTTCTATTCTTTTCTTTTCTATTCTATTCTATTTTTTTCTATTCTCTTAGTTATTTTCTATTCTGTTCTTTTATTTCATATCCTATTCCTTTATTTTTTATTATATTCTGTTTTACACTATTCTTTTCTATTTTATTCTGTTTTATGCTATTCTTTTTGAAATTTGAATTTCAGAAGACAAATATATTTATTCTATTCTATTTTTTTATATTCTATTCTTTTATATTCTATTCTATTTTTTTTTTTACATTTTTATTTTGGAAGACAGTTATATTTATACTACTACACAAAGTCTTTGAAGGAATCCAGCAATAGTCAGGATTATGTTTACATTTCAAATTTGTGTACAAATTCGATTTAATTTTCAAATTTGTTTCTAATTGGATTCTAATACAGATAATTTGTTATTTCGTTCAAAATTTAGTTTCATTATTTCAGATTCTTTCAAATTTGTTACTATTCTATTCTTTCTATTTTAATCCATTCCATTTTATTGTCTTCTATTATTTCTATTCTTTTCTTCTCTATTCTATTATATTTTATTCTGTTCTCTTCCTTTATTTTCTATTCTGTTCTTTTATTTCATATCCTATTCCTTTATTTTTTAGTATTTTCTGTTTTACACTATTCTTTTCTATTTTATTCTGTTTCATGCTATTCTTTTTGAAATCCGAATTTCAGAAGACAAATATATTTATTCTATTCTATTTTATTATATTCTATTTTTTTTATTTTGTATTATATTCTTTTCTATTCTATTCTGTTTTATTCTATTCTATTTGAAATTTTTATTTTGTAAGGCAACTACCGTATTTTCCGGCGTATAAGACGACTTTTTACCCCTTGAAAATCTTCTCAAAAGTCGGGGGTCGTCTTATACGCCGTTATATGGCATACTGACACTTTTTAGGGGGGCGCCGCCGCCCCCCCCCTTCCAACGGAAGGGACACTAAGTACAGGGGTGGGCAGGGGCTGTTTCTTACCTGGCTCCAGTCCCACGACGATCCAGTCCAGGAAGCGCGGCTGCTCCTTCAGTTCGGCCACTGGATGTTCGCGCAGCTGCTTGGCCCCGCCTCCTCACCGGTGATTGGCCGCCACAACTGTAGCTCAGGAAAGGCACACAGGCGGCCAATCACCGGCGAGGGGGCGGAGCCGAGCAGCCCCGCGAAAATCGAGTGCAGGAGCAGCAGGTAAGTGTTCAGTGTAGAGGTGCTGCTGCAACCACATATGCTGACTGCAGCAGCACCATACTAGAACAGGGGTCAGCAAGTGTAATTGGTGTCAGTGGGAGGAATAGTGTCCCATCATTGATGTCACTGATACCAATGATGGAGCACTATTCCTCCCACTGACACCAATGATGGGGCACTATTCCTCCCACTGACACCAATGATGGGGCACTATTCCTCCCACTGACACCAATGATGGGGCACTATTCCTCCCACTGATACCAATGATGGAGCACTATTCCTCCCACTGACACCAATGATGGGACACTATTCCTCCCACTGATACCAATGATGGGGCACTATTCCTCCCACTGATACCAATGATGGGGCACTATTCCTCCCACTGACACCAATGATGGGGCACTATTCCCCCCACTGATACTAATGATGGGGCACTATTCCTGCAACTGATACCAATGATGGGGCACCTATTCCCCCCACTGATACTAATGATGGGGCACTATTCCTCCCACTGACACCAATGATGGGGCACTATTCCTCCCACTGACACTAATGATGGGGCACTACTCTTCCCACTGACACCAATGATAGGGCACTATTCCTCCCACTGACACCGATGATGGGACACTATTCCTCCCACTGATACCAATGATGGGACACTATTTCTCCCACTGACACCAATGATGGGACACTATTCCTCCCACTGATACCAATGATGGGACACTATTCCTCCCACTGACACCAATGATGGGGCACTATTCCCCCCACTGACACCGATGATGGGGCACTATTCCTCCCACTGGTGTGCATTGGAAGAGGGGTAGTCTTATACGGTGAGTATAGCCCAAACACTACATTTTAGCAGGAAAAGTAGGGGGTCGTCTTATACGCCGGCAAATACGGTATATTTACACTACTACACAAAGTCTTTGAAGGAAATCAGCAATAGTCAGGATTATGTTTACATTTCAAATTTGTTTATGAATTCGATTTCATTTACAAATTTGTTTCTAATTGGATTCTAATACAGATAATGTGTTATTTCGTTCGAAATTTAGTTTCATTATTTCAGATTCTTTCAAATTCGTTACTATTGTATTTCGGAAATTCAGATACATCCAAATCTCCAAATGATGAAAATTTCGCCTGAATTTCGGTTCGGAATGAAATAATTTGCTTTTGTCTATATTTCACCTCTACTAGGAGTACATACAGAATACCTACAAACATGTCAGTTTTTGTGCTTTTTCTTAACTGTAATTGTGTGATTTGAAAGTTTTGTGTAATTTATTTTTAATTTCCAGGATAGGACAAGTGGCTCTAGCTGGATAGAGGCACATTATGAGTACAGAGAGGACAAAAACATGCAAGTTTGCCTTACGTTCCTTATGCATAAAAATATATCATCGACTGACGCGTTTTGACTACATTATCATTATGCTCTTAATTGTCCTTTTATTTGGAGGGACAGCCATGCTATGGGAGCCAAATTGCTCTCGCCATCTTCTTTTCCCAACTGTCCCTTTTCTACAACTAATGTTTGGCTGTTAATTTAGAGTGTTTTATGTTTCCTTTCTTTAAAGTGTCACTAAACCCAGGACCCCGCATTCACTATATCCGCTCTCCCCGGACCCCGCATTCACTATATCCGCTCTCCCCGGACCCTGCATTCACTATATCCGCTCTCCCTGGACCCCGCATTCACTATATCCGCTCTCCCCGGACCCTGCATTCACTATATCCGCTCTCCCCGGACCCCGCATTCACTATATCCGCTCTCCCCGGACCCTGCATTCACTATATCCGCTCTCCCCGGACCCCGCATTCACTATATCCGCTCTCCCCGGACCCCGCATTCACTATATCCGCTCTCCCCGGACCCCGCATTCACTATATCCGGTCTCCCCGGACCCCGCATTCACTATATCCGCTCTCCCCGGACCCTGCATTCACTATATCCGGTCTCCCCGGACCCTGCATTCACTATATCCGCTCTCCCCGAACCCTGCATTCACTATATCTGGTCTCCCCGGACCCTGTATTCACTATATCTGGTCTCCCCGGACCCTGCATTCACTATATCCGCTCTCCCCGGACCCTGCATTCACTATATCCGTTCTCCCCGGACCCTGTATTCAGTATATCTGGTCTCCCCGGACCCTGCATTCAGTATATCCGGTCTCCCCGGACCCTGCATTCACTATATCCGTTCTCCCCGGACCCTGCATTCACTATATCCGTTCTCCCCGGACCCTACATTCAATATATTCAGTCTCCCCGAACCCTGCATTCACTATATCCGTTCTCCCCGGACCCTGCATTCACTATATCCGGTCTCCCCGGACCCTGCATTCACTATATCTGGTCTCCCCGAACCCCGCATCCACTATATCCGCTCTCCCCGGACCCTGCATTCACTATATCTGGTCTCCCTGGACCCTACATTCACTATATCCAGTCTCTCCGGACCCTGCATTCACTATATCTGGTCTCCAAGGACCCTGCATTCACTATATCTGGTCTCCCCGGACCCTACATTCACTATATCCGGTCTCCCCGGACCCTGCATTCACTATATCTGCTCTCCCCAGACCCTGCATTCACTATATCTGGTCTCCCCGGACCCTGCATTCACTATATCCGCTCTCCCCGGACCCTGCATTCACTATATCCGCTCTCCCCGGACCCTGCATTCACTATATCTGATCTCCCTGGACCCTGCATTCACTATATCCGATCTCCCTGGACCCCGCATTCACTATATCCGGTCTCCCCGGACCCTGCATTCACTATATCCGCTCTCCCCGGACCCTGCATTCACCATATCTGATCTCCCTGGACTCTGCATTCACTATATCCGGTCTCCCCGGACCCTGCATTCACTATATCCGGTCTCCCCGGACCCCGCATTCACTATATCCGGTCTCCCCGGACCCTGCATTCACCATATCCGCTCTCCCCGGACCCTGCATTCACTATATCCGATCTCCCCGGACCCCGCATTCACTGTATCCGCTCTCCCCGGACCCTGCATTCACTATATCCGGTCTTCCCGGACCCTGCATTCACTATATCCGTTCTACCCGGACCCCGCATTCACCATATCCGGTCTCCCCGGAGCCTGCATTCACTATATCCGGTCTCCCCGGAGCCTGCATTCACTATATCTGCTCTCCCCGGACCCTGCATTCACTATATCCGGTCTCCCGGACCCCGCATTCACTATATCCGGTCTCCCCGGACCCTGCATTCACTATATCCGCTCTCTCCGGACCCTGCATTCACTATATCCGCTCTCCCCGACCCTGCATTCACTATATCCGTTCTCCCCGGACCCTGCATTCACCATATCCGGTCTCCCCGGACCCTGCATTCACCATATCCGGTCTCCCCGGACCCTGCATTCACTATATCCGGTCTCCCCAGACCCTGCATTCACTATATCCGGTCTCCCCGGACCCTGCATTCACTATATCTGCTCTCCCCGGACCCTGCATTCATTATATCCGGTCTTCCAGGACCCTGCATTCACTATATCTGGTCTCCCCGGACCCTGCATTCACTATATCCGGTCTCCCTGGACCCTGCATTCACTATATCCGTTCTCCCCGGACCCTGCATTCACTATATCCGGTCTCCCACAGTACACAGAACATGGAAATGCTATTATTTTAGTAAATATAAACTGCTAAATATCTTATCAGCAGTATAGAGCAGTCTTGTGTCTTCTAAGAGTGTTCAGCAGAGCCCTGATTACAGCTTGTAGGAGGAGTTTTCATTCTGCTCTAGGAGGATGCAGGACCCCTGACCTCTGTCTGGAGAGTGTTGATTGGCCCTGTGCTGATCACATGCACTCTCCCAAAAAAAAAAAAACCTCTCTAGCAATACACACCAAACTGGGCATGTACAGAGTGTCTCCACGCGATATGTCCTATCGGTGGAAAAGAGGGGGACACTGGAAGAAGGGGAGGATTAGAGAAGACAGGATCAAACAGCCTTTTTACACAGTGCAGAGGATTAACCCCTTAGGTCCCACAGTGAGTATAACAAGCATGCTTTACTGTATATACAGACTGATTGTACTGTTGTGGGTTTAGTAACACTTTAATGACAATAGTGCATTTCTGTGCGGCGCAGGAAAATGCATGTATCCGTGAGTGTCCCTGCACTGCAGTTTGTCTAAACAATCCCTTAGGATTAAAGATGTTTGGATGAAATTTCTTTTCACTTTAAAGGCTCATTCACACCAGTTGTGCTGTGATTGATCGGCATTGATCAACACAGGCTCAACGCAAAAGCACAGAGAAAACAATTGTTCTCTATGTTTCCTGTTCACACATACATGGATGTTGGCGTGTGCCATGTAAAAATGCAGGGGAGAATGTCACCAGCACAATGAGGATCACCAATATGGGTCCAAAGGTTTTAATGAACGATCACATAATTACAGCATGGCAACGTTTCAGAGTCTCGCAGGACCCCTTCATCAGGCAGGTGACAGTGCATGGTGTATGTGACATGATGCCTGATGAAGGGGTCCTGTGAGACTCCGAAACGTTGCCTTACTGTAACTATGTGATCGTTCATTAAAACTTTTGGACCCATATTGGTGATCCTCGGTGTGCTGGTGACATTCTCCCCTGCATTTTTATATGGCACACGCCAACATCCATGTATGTGTGAACAGGAACTCACAGAACCCATCACGGAGGATGGCTGCGGTACTGCATGTGTCCCAGAGGAAGGGGATTCCTGACCAGGCTGTGTTCATCCTTAAAGGGACCTCCGGCTGACCACACTGTATACTTATACATGCGTATTATAATTACGCATCTGGTGAGTGCGTAATTTTACTCTATCCCTGGCACATCACCGAATAATCATATTTGGCACGAGGAACACCAATTTAAGATCAAGTTTACTAGGATCTTCACTTATTTGCCACTATTTATAGATATTGTTTTGTCACTTGTTTACTATTAGATTGAATAATATCTCGTTATCAGCACTTTACTATATTAGCACTTTATTTGCACCTTATTATTCGCACATTTCATCTTGAATGATATTAGGAGTTTTATGAGTATTTAACGTGTATTTTATTGCTGGATATTTAGCACTGCACCTGTTATTATTACTATAAAGTATGAAGATGGTCTCACATGAGAGAAGGTGAGGCAGGATCCTCCAGGATAGAGAATCCTACAGCCAGCTGGCATTCAGTAGGGTGGGGACATGGTAATCATGATAAAAACCAGAGCAGGCAGCGTAACACCAGATGTCAGAGCAGATGCCAGATGTGAATAATCAGGAACAAGCTGGAGGTCAGGGCAAGCAGCAGACATGGATATTCAGGAAACAAAGCCATAGGGTTGGTACACAGGAACCATTAGAAAAATGCAGGATGGATAGTATGAAGGCTTGTCAAGGGCTCGGCAGCCAGTTTGTGAAAGTATTGCAAAGGCAAAAAGTCAGAAGATGTGCTGAGTTTAAAGGTAGCCTCTCTGACTGGATGTGGCCAGAGGCGGACTGACAACTCATGGGGCCCCCGGGCAATAGGGGATCATGGGGCCCCTGTGTCCTTGCCCAAACTCAATAAAGCCTATGAAAAAGGTACCAGGGGCATCTCATGGGGCCCCCTACTGACCCCGGGCCCTCGGGCAGTGCCCGAGTTTCCAAATGGTCAGTCCTCCCGATTATAACACATTTTTATTAGCGCTGCACTTTCTTATTATTGTGTTTTGTTTTGGTGGAGACAGAGGGTTTGCACGTTGTGCTAACTGCTTTATTTTTTCTTTTTTTTTTGTCTTGCGCTCACCATTTATTCTTTGATTATACACATACATTTGATTATACATTTTAAGTTGATCACATCAATATTTCAATGGAAAATCACCATAAAAAAAAAACCCTAATAGGGACTGTAGACCTCAATTACTGTATCTAATACTGGTAAAAACAAGGTTGGGCCCTTCATACACTTTAACTGTACCTGAGCAGGACCCTGAAGGAATAACCCTTTGCCTTGAATTCTTCCTGAAATCAAACTTCTTGTGTCTAGGCACACCCGTTTTCTACCTACATAGTTGTATATCTGAAGAGTGAGATGATATAAGGCAGTCTATAGATGAGTCAGTTTTTTTTTAACCAGTGGGCTAAGAAATTTCCCCAATTCCCCATCCACACACTTGATGTGGATGGGGGAATTCTCCGCAATGAGCTATTGTATTTTTTGCAGCAGGGAGATTTCCCAACTGTCAGAATATAGTGATCAGGATTGCAGGCTATAGCCTTTGGTACTGATCAAGAAGGGGAAATTCAACAGGGTAGCTGTAGAGAAGTTCATTGGTAGATTGACTTCTGTACAACCACAGTGTCCATACATGAATCAAAATTTGGACGGTCCCTGCTGAACGTTGATCCATGAATCACCAGCTTAAGGCACTGACTGCTGATCTCACCAGATTTGGAGTGAGATTTGTTGATGTCACCGCTGTGCTGTCCACTGTTCTCCTTGCTGCAGCGGAAGCTGTATTGGAGGATCTGCAGTGCAAGGATCTCCCTGCTTCTGCTTCATTTGTCACCGCTGTGCTGTCCACTGTTCTCCTTGTTGGAGCGGAAGCTGTATTGGAGGTCCTGCAGTACAAGGATCTCCCTGCTTCTGCTTCATTCGTCATTGCTGTGCTGTCCACTGTTTCCAAATGGTCAGTCCGCCCCTCGATGTGGCAATACCAGGCAAGAAGAAGCTGTGGGCAGAGAGCTAATGATTAGCCTTGTTGGTGACAGAACAGAGAGCACTCTGTGACAATTTGGGTAAAACCTGGTAGTGTGAGCAGCTGAGCACCATAGTAGAAATGGCACTGGACGTTGGAGGGTTAGTATCTCAGACAAAAGATGGTGGTCCCAGGTTAAATGTAGATACGTACACTGCTTGCATTAAAAATAAATACATTGATGTTGATTACAAAGCTGCATTAATCTTTTATATTTCCCTGGAGCTTAACTTTTATGTTTAATTATTGTCTCTGTTATGGTTAATGTATTTTATTACAGATCAGCCATTTTTCCACAAGCTCTCTTCTCAGCAATCGGATTCAGTTTCGTTCATTCTTTAGGACTGTTCCCAGTGACACCTTCCAGTCCCGCGGCTTGGCTCAGCTTGTGTTGCATTTTGGGTGGACCTGGATTGGTCTAGTAGCAATTGACAATGATTACGGACAACAAGGTATCCAAATGATCAAAAAGGATATCTTAAAAGCTGGAGGTTGTGTGGCCTTCACAGAGAGTATCGCTATCAACCAGCCAGATAGAAATGCTCCACACATTGTCCAGGTGATCAAAGAATCAACAGCCACCGCAGTGGTCATTTTTTCTACGGACATAGATCTGGTTTACATTCTCGATGAGATGCTAAAGCAAAATGTAACAGGAAAAATATGGATTGCTAGTGAAGCTTGGGCCACCTCTGCTTCCTTGTCTGTTCAGAAATACTCCAAGCTGCTTTATGGAACAATTGGCTTTGCTCTGCACAGTGGGAAAATGCCAGGATTTGGGGATTTCCTCAACAGGATCCATCCATCCATGTCTGTAGGAAAAGAATGGATAAAAATATTCTGGGAGGCAATGTTCACCTGCAAATTCTTGGACAAAGGAAACCAAACAACATCTTTGGCATCATCAGTAAAAGAATGCACAGGCGAAGAACGTCTAGGTAACATTCTGAATAGCTACAATGATATCTCTGGTCTGAGAGTGACATACAACATCTACATTGCAGTTCATGCTGTAGCAAGAGCTCTTCAAGACCTAACCAGCTGCAGGAAAGGAGGTGGACCATTTCTCAATGGAACATGTGCAGATGTGCAAAACTTTCAACCATGGCAGGTAATGTCATTCTGAAGCCCTTTGAAAATAAATGAATTACAATAAATGGATTGGTTCACCTGACCCTGCATTTGCTTCAGTAGTCACACTGATTCAGTGATGGACTGGTAAAGAGGTCCTTTGGACCCATTTTCTGGTTCACAATCTCTATACAAATAGCTGCTTTCCTGAAACTATTGCTTTTGAAAGCATCCCCCAGGGGCGGACTGACCATTTGGAAACTCGGGCACTGCCCGAGGGCCCGGGGTCAGTAGAGGGACCCATGAGATGCCCCTGGTACTTTTTTCATAGGCTTTTATGAGTTTGGGCAAGGACACAGGGGCCTCATGATCCCCTATTGCCTGGGGGCCCCATGAGTTGTCAGTCCGCCCCTGGCATCCCCTATTCTTGCTGAACTTCAGCCACCAAGTCAATAGGCTGATAGACTAGTTATAAATAATAATGATGTGGTTCAAAGAGGTGTGCTGCATCATAACTCTTGATATGCTAATTTTAACATGACCCATAAACAGGTGAAAAACATTCAATATTTATGTTCAGATTTCCAAAAGCCTTCTGGGTGCGTTAGCCCAAAAGACTTCCAAAGACGGTGTTAAAGGATGTTCCTGTCTTAAATTCTGCTATTGCCTGGGTACTCTTATCTTTTTGGAGCCTGGCTCAGAATTCCATTGACTCCAGCTGGACTTCTGAAACAGAACTTTCACATGTTGGAAATTTGTGAATCTATTAACTCATGGGGCCCCCGGGCAATAGGGGATCATGGGGCCCCTGTGTCCTTGCCAAAACTCAAAAAAGCCTATGAAAAAGGTCCCAGGGGCATCTCATGGGGCACCCTACAGATCCCAGGCCCTCGGGCTGCGCCCGAGTTTCCAAATGGTCAGTCTGCCCCTGAGTATGACTGAACCACATCAAAATATTCAGTTCACATCTCCAATGTACACCTTGGCCTTCGCTCATTCCAGTGGAAAGTTTAGTATACCTTCTAACTACATGGTGTGAGAACTTTCCACGGGAAACAAAAGAGATTGTGGTGGGCATGCAAGAGGCTTTGAGGTGTTGGACAAGAAAAAGAGCAAAGCTCTCAGCAGAGCACAGACAGGAACTTTGTGGCTAAGGTCCAATGTACACGGGTCACTTCTGAACGATGGAAACTGACTGCTGGAAAACGTAGGTTAAAAAACGTCTGTTTAGCCACGTTTGCATAACGCGTTTATGTGCATTTGTGTTTAGAAGCGTTTTTTAAAGATAAGCACAGGAGAACCTCCCAAATGCCCAGAATGCACTGAAAAGTGGTAAATTATTAACTATTTCAGACTGTTTCAGGAAAATACAGAGAGTAGAAGCAGAGACAGCAGTATGTGTTGAGATTAGCTTAGCTGCTGACCTGCAAGTGTCCCCCCCCATCCATTTTGCACACAGCGCAAGCAAGAAGCTCTCAAACCGGGAAGAATAGGCAGAAGCATTCCCTGCCCCACAGCATGCCCCTGTTATGTGCAGCTGTAAGGAATGCCTCTGATGCCTAGGATGTACTAGCAGGTTGCTCAGGCTCATGTCCCTCTGAGTGCAATGTGCTAATCCCCACCGGATCTCTGTAGGATGTGCTGATCCCCACAGGATCAGCACACTAGAGCAGATATCTATGCCACAGCAGCTTTGCCTGTGCAGCACTGTATCAGGAAAATACTTGTTGTACCTACCTGATCCCCAGTACCATACCCTCTTGACCCCTCAGTGTGGCCTCATGACCCCTCTGTGTGTTCTCCTGACCCCAAGTACCATGTCCTCCTGACCCCTATAGTGTGCCCTCCAGACCCCCCAGTACTGTGCCTTCCTGACCCTCCCCCCCATACTATGCCCTCCAGACCACCGTTGTAGTGATTCCTAACCCCCAGTACCGTGCCCTCCTGATGATCCAGTACCATGCTCTGCTGACCCACTAGTACTGTACCATCCTGACCCCCTATTACTGTGTCCTTCTGACCCCCCAGCCCCCCAACCCCTCCAGTTCCATACCCTCAAGACCCCCCTGTGCTGAGCCCTCCAGACCCCCCTATACCGGGCTTCTCAGACCTCTCCGTACCAGGTCTTCTCGACCCCTCTGTACTTTGCCTTCCTAACCCCCCCTTTAAATTGCCTTGCTAACCCCCTGTCCTTTGCCCTGTTCGCTACTATGATAACCCCTTTCCTGATCACCCATCTCATCTGTCCTACTGACCTCTGTACACTGCTATTCATACTACTGACCTCTGTACACTGCTATTCATACTAGTGACCTCTGTACACTGCTATTCATACTACTGACCTCTGTACACTGCTCTTCATACTATTGGCCATTATACACTGCCCTTCCTCCTACTGACCTCTGTAACTTGTATACCTCCTACTGACCTCTGTACACTGCTCTTCATACTATTGGCCATTATACACTGCCCTACCTCCTACTGGCCTCTGTACACTGCCCTGCCCACTGCTGACCTCTGGGGGCTTGCTAGCTAACTAAAAAAAAATGGCTGCAGCACCCCAGTGATTTTTTCTGTCTTCCATATTCTCATGGGAGATCTCCACCTCTCAAAGGTTGCCTACCCTTGCCATAGATATCATAGGCGACCTTCCGGTCCTTGATGATCTCTATGGTTATCTGGCGTAACCACCGACTGCCATCCTTAGTTCACAGGAGGGACAGGAAAGCATGGGAAGATAGCCAAAGGCGGAGGAAGGGGGGCCCCTCCTACCGCCTGTAAAAGTGATCCAGCAGCTAATTAGCCACTATGATCGATTTTATAAAAAATTGCTGGCTGAAAACACCAGGATGATGCATGGTGCAACTCAAGGACGTGGATGGACGTACTTGGGAAGCAAATTACAGTAAACCTGTAGTTATTAATTTAAAGACAAACTTACCTATACATGGGTGGAAACTATTAGATGGCAATCTATATGCTGTCTTAAATTCCCTGTTCTAGAACAACTTGGGACAAACCAACATTCGGTATGCAAACCATGGCTACATGCAAATCTGAGATTTGGCACACATCTCATGCTATAAATCTAATGCTCTGAGTAAGTCCTTAAGGCAATGTTCCAGATTTCTTGCAACAGTTCTAGACTTGGAGCATCCAAGACATGTTGGCTTGTTTCATTACTTTCTGGTATTGGTGCTGGCTTTTTCCTGTTGTGGCCTGTTCTATATCCTTTATAGACAGATTTATTTACAAAATGGAATATTCAATCTTTCTAATTTTGCAGACTTATTTATGAATGATTTTTACTTGCACACTTATTTAGCTTTATATACTTCATAGGATTCTTCAGTTTTAGTTAAATGGTAAGTTCACCTTTTTCACAAAAAATGAAAAAGGTGAGCTAACTCCAAATATCATGGTCATCCCTCCGGACCCCGCTGCAACATTCCTTACACCATACCCTGCAATAAACAGCCCCAGCACTTGCCATTGTGAGCATTATGATTGATAGTCACTCCAGGGCTGTGTATTAAAGTGTGCCATGCATGGATTGCTACACATGGAAGCAAAGGGCACCACAGCCATTATTTTATCTAGAGGGGTAGCCAAGATATATGGAGTTGGTTCACTTTTAATATTTTGTGAAAAAGTGAACGTACCCTTTTACCCCCCTGGCGGTATTCCCGAGTGTAGCTCGGGGTTAACTTTCAGTACCAGAAGCGGTAACCTCCCCGAGCTACACTCGGAAATACCCTGCAGCGCGTCTCCAGCGATCCCTGTTTAACTTACCTTGTCCTTGGCTCCCGTGATGTCCCCCCTGCAGCGTCCCCAGCCATGTCCTCTGGCCGATGCCGGCATCCGTCTTCCGGGTTCCGTTCCCTGCGAGCGTCGGGACTTACGGGACGTACGGGGGACGGAATCGGTGGGAAATTAAAAAATGTCAAAATGTGACATTCACTCAATACACTAAAATCTGATAGTATTACATTCCTGTATGAAAGCATTTCACATACATTTTGTCCCGAGTGCTTTGTCCGG
Source organism: Staurois parvus (assembly GCF_062004578.1). Lineage (NCBI taxonomy): Eukaryota > Metazoa > Chordata > Amphibia > Anura > Ranidae > Staurois > Staurois parvus. The sequence goes on from NW_028318443.1 coordinate 1,606,151, forward strand.
CGCCCTGCCTGCATTTTTACTGTTCTTTCTGCCTGGAAACTGAGAAACGTCCATGGCGTCCAAAAAGCGTCCCTTTAGGTCAAAAGCGGTTTTAGACCGGCTAGAGAACAGCGATAGTAAATCAGAACCACTTGCAGAATTGAGTGATAATGATTCGTGGGGGAAATTCATCATCAGACACTGAAAACGATTCTGCGACTGAGCTCAGCGATGTGCGAACTTGGCGCTCTATTTCACATTTCAGTGTTTTTGGTTTGATTATATTATTGAATTACATTTATTATTATTATATTATTATTTTTTATGATTATTTATTATATTATAATTTATGATTTCGTGTTTCAAGTTTTATCATACCCGGGATGTTTACTAGACTCTTGTTCAGACAGATTTCAGTGAGTTATTCCTAAGAATTACAGGCCTACAATAAAAAAACAACATATTTCCATTGAAAACAATGTACCGCTTTGAGCACAGAAATACTGACATAATCAGACCGCTAGGGAGGTTAAAGGTAAAAGATAACTTGAAGAGTGATAGTTTCTACCTTGTGAACTGCCTGAACTCTTCGTCTAGAGTCAAAAGTTGTCTGCTGCTGCCCTGTCTACCCTCTGACCCAGGGGCGGACTGACAACTCATGGGGCTCCCGGGCAATAGGGGATCATGGGGCTCCTGTGTCCTTGCCCAAACTCAAAAAAAGCCTATAAAAGGTATCAGGAGCATTCCATGGAGCCCCCTACTGACCCTGGGCCCTCGGGCAGTGCCCGTGTGCTCGAATGGTCAGTCCGCCCCTGACCACATACTCTGCACTCTGAGAAGATCGTGTGTGAGGTCAGGCAGCTACCAGAGCAGCAACAGTTTACCACTGACTCCCAGACTGAAGAGTCCAGGTAGGTTCGCAACACTTCAGGTGACCTTTCACCCGACTCAAGCTGAAGAGTGAGCAAAAAGTACATAAAACTATAACTACAACTATTAAAATAATTGAAGACCAAATACCATACTGTCGAACAAGCCCAGCTAATGATGATTCAGTTTAGTGTGTGTTCCTCTTACAGCTCCTCAGCTATATGAAAAAGATCCACCTGAAATTCACCAGTGGCAGGGAAGTCTTCTTCAATGAGAATGGTGATCCTCCTGCAGCATATGACATCATAAACTGGCAACTTACCTCAGAAGGAAGACTGCAACATGTGATAGTAGGAAGTTATGACACCGGGAATACAGCTGGAAATGTATTCACCATCAATGCCAGTTTGGTGCAGTGGGGTGCTGAAAATAAAAAGGTAGGCATTGTATGTCACGTTCTGTACTTTATATCCTTTAATTCTCTATATTGGTGACAATGACTCCAGTAAGCATTAGGGTATAACATCTGTCAGTGGCGTCCCGAGGCAGGTGCGGGGGGTGCGGTCCGCACCGGGTGACACCGGACCCGCTCCACAAAAAGGTAAGTTATAAAGGATGGATCCGATCCATCCTGTGGGGATCACCGGCTTTCTTTACAACTTACCTTTTCTTGGAGCCGGTCCGGTGTCACCCCGTATAGGTTGCATGTCGATGATCCTGCAGGAATCGTCGGCATGCAACCTATACAGGGTCACACCGGACCGGCTCCAAGAAAAGGTAAGTTGTAAAGGATGGATCCGATCCATCCTGGGGGGATCACCGGCTTTCTTTACAACTTACCTTTTCTTGGAGCCGGTCCGGTGTCACCCCGTATAGGTTGCATGTCGACGATCCTGCAGGGATCGTCGGCATGCAACCTATACAGGGTCACACCGGACCGGCTCCAAGAAAAGGTAAGTTGTAAAGAAAGCCGGTGATCCCCACAGGATGGATCGGATCCATCCTTTACAACAATGAGTAACCAACAAATCAATATTCCCATTGCACACCTTCCTGGGAAAGGCTTGAAGATAGTGGGTGCAGTAGCAAAAACTAACTGGAGACTGGAAACATCACAGATCAGAGTGCTTATTTGCCAGTACACCATGGATCTTCAGATCTGTTTTTATTGAAGAATGATCACATTTCGGAGCTCCGTCGGACCCCTTCCTCATTCTTCAATAGAAAACAAGTTGGGTGTTATCTGAAGATCCATGGTGAAGAATCAAGGTACCACCTCCATTAAAGTCGCAAGCTCCAAAGAAAATTACAGAAATATGAGTACAGATAAGACTTTGGGTGTCAAAAATATAAGTAGATAGTCTCAAGTTAAAGCGGAGTTTCACCCAAAAGGGGAAGTTCCGCTTTAAAGATTGGTCCCCCGCTCCCCATTAAGGATTGGCACCTTTGGGGAGTGTGTACACGAATTTGACAGGTACCCACTCCCACTTCCACTGCGATAGCCTAGGCGATCGGAAGTGGAAGTTGTCCACTTACCCTCCCCGTAGTCTTGTGGGACATGTGACCGGTCCCAGAAGACTACGGGACCATTCAGGAAGTGCAGCGCTACTCGCTGTGAAGCCGGGTGCCCACACTGAAGATGCCGGCGCCTGGAATACAGGACGACCAGTGAAACGGGCTACGGTGGGGGCACCACGGGACCGAGGGACAGGTAAGTGGCTGTTTTTTAAAAGTCAGTAGCTACAGTTTTTCTAGCTGCTGACATTTATTTTTTTACAGAGTGAGTGGAACTCCGCTTTAAAAAAAATCCATATTTTTAGTTAAACAAAACAGATTAAAAATCATGATGAGCATATAGTTCATGTGCAGTAAAGTGTTACATTAACCTCTTCATGCCGGCCAAATGCAAATGTGCCCTGCGCGCTCCCAGCACACATGTCCGGTACGCACGGAAAGGTCCCGATCAATAGAGGAGATCATGTGACCGCCGTGACGGCATATCACGGCACTCACATGACCCTAAACCCCGCCCCGCCTCCCAGCTTCTGAAACCCTTAATGGGTCGGGAGGCACCGGCTCCAAGGGGTTAAATATAGCACATCTTGCAGACATCTTCAAAAATGTATTTGATATTAGCAATTAACACATTGGTGTAATACCTCTGGTAGGAGCCTCCTACTCACACAACACACAACAGTCTTATTGGCTTTGTACGTATTGAGTTTATTCATGTGGTTCTTGGAGGTAGCGGGGAAACAGTTTATGGATTTTTTTATTTTTACAAGGAATAGAATTTGATACTCATAAATCCAAGACAATAAGATGAATTTCAGTTGCTACAAATAATTGGATTTGGTGGCTGTCAAGTTCAACACATTTCGCAATTGGCTTTTTGAAGAAGAACTGAGGTTTTATATTGCAGGTTAGGACCACAGGGTGAATATGCAGCACAATGGACACGTCAAGCATGTTAAACCCCCAAATCCACCAGGATCTTTCTTGTATCTCTTCACCTCTGCGGAGAGTGAGAGAAAGGTATGCGCTGGCTGTGAATGCGGAGTCAGAGGATCAGTGGGAGAGGTACAAGAAAGATCCTGGTGGTAAAATCCTTGAATGGAGAGAGTGGTGGAATCCCCTTTGGAATGGAGGAGTGGTGGAACCATCAAGGTTAAGAGTGTGGAGAGAGTAGGAAGAGCGGTGACACCTGAAGAGGGATAACTTACCTGGAGTGGAGGAGTGGTGGAACCATCAAGGTTAAGAGTGTGGAGAGAGGAGGAAGAGCGGTGACACCTGGAGAGGGATAACTTTCCTGGAGTGGAGGAGTGGAGGAACCATCAAGGTTAAGAGTGTGGAGAGAGTAGGAAGAGCGGTGACACCTGGAGAGGGATAACTTTCCTGGAGTGAAGGAGTGGTGGAACCATCAAGGTTAAGAGTGTGGAGAGAGTAGGAAGAGCGGTGACACCTGGAGAGGGATAACTTTCCTGGAGTGGAGGAGTAGTGGAACCATCAAGGTTAAGAGTGTGGAGAGTGTAGGAAGAGCGGTGACACCTGGAGAGGGATAACTTTCCTGGAGTGGAGGAGTAGTGGAACCATCAAGGTTAAGAGTGTGGAGAGTGTAGGAAGAGCGGTGACACCTGGAGAGGGATAACTTTCCTGGAGTGGAGGAGTGGTGGAACCATCAAGGTTAAGAGTGTGGAGAGAGGGGGAAGAGCGGTGACACCTGGAGAGGGATAACTTTCCTGGAGTGGAGGAGTAGTGGAACCATCAAGGTTAAGAGTGTGGAGAGTGTAAGAAGAGCGGTGACACCTGGAGAGGGGTAGCTTTCCTGGAGTGGAGGAGTGGTGGAACCATCAAGGTTAAGAGTGTGGAGAGAGGAGGAAGAGCGGTGACACCTGTAGAGGGATAACTTTCCTGGAATGGAGGAGTGGTGGAACCATCAAGGTTAAGAGTGTGGAGAGAGTAGGAAGAGCGGTGACACCTGGAGAGGGATAACTTTCCTGGAATGGAGGAGTGGTGGAACCATCAAGGTTAAGAGTGTGGAGAGAGGAGGAAGAGCGGTGACACCTGGAGAGGGATAACTTTCCTGGAGTGGAGGAGTGGAGGAACCTTCCAATACACTGTGAGTGCGTTTAGTCCTCAAGCACACTTCACATTTTTACAGCGGCTGTTTTTGGCTTTTGACATTTTTTTCTACAGCCAGTAAACCCCCCAGCATGTTATCCTAGATGGTATGAAAAGATCGTGAGCGCTCTCTAACAATGTCAGCAGCTAGAACACTATAGGTAACCACAGTACCTCAGAAATATATCAATATGACCTTAAAACGATAAAGTGCAGCGCTTAACCAGGTGAAGAAGACAATGAATAGGTAATCACAGTGAGTGCTTAACCAAATAAAAAAGTCAATGTATAGGTATCCGCAGTAAATCACTGTGTGGATGCGAATTCCCACGGCCTCCACTCTGTCAAAATAGTAGAAATGCGCACTCACCGGAAACGCATAGGATATGCGCATGTGTGATTATGCATCACAGGCAATGGGAACATCTGAGGTTAGGCAGCCAGGCATCTCCCTCATGGTGGGTCATCACAGACTCTTTGATAAGGTCCAGGGGTCCCCTTAAGGTCAGCCAGGTGTTGTAAAGGAATCTCCTCTCAGGATGGCAAAAGTGTTTTCACTGTGGGAATGAAAGCTCCAAATAGGAGCCCCAGAAACAGATGCCAGAGATAGTGTAGTATGTCCAAAAATCAGTGCTTTATTGATAGAGATAACAGGGCAGTAACAGGGCAGTATGCATGTAAATCATATAATAATGACATAGATATGCAGCAGTACTGACCCTTAGTAGTGATGGCCGCCGGGCCTCCTCGTGGCTCCGGCGGTGGAATGACGTCACGCTCTGCACAGCTCCTCCTTAGGCCTTTCGTGCTACAGGCACATCATCAGAGGGGAGGCTGTACAGAAGCGCGACCGACGTCAGTGTTAAAAATAGGAGAAACGGCACATGCGCAGTTAACCGCGGCCATTTTCCCGAAGAAAGCGTGTACTGCGCATGCGCGAGCACGGCAGCGCCATTTTGCCGTGGATCCGCGATCGTACAGAAAGCAAGGGGGAGACACAGAAGTCTCATAGCACAGAATCCCAGTGCCGTTTGCTAACTATGCCGCAGACCCCAGGGACTCTATGTCAAACATTATTACCCTCATTAACAGTGACAGTGCAATTAAAATAGCAGTACCTGTGCGCATGATGTATGGGGTACAAAGATCCCCCTCAGTGATTGGCGTAAGGTTGCAATAACGGACCACGGCAAGATGAAGAACAACATAATGAATATAATAAATGATATCCCACAAAGACTTGGATAAAAGCAATGGAGGTAAAAACAAGGCATAAGATCTAGGCAGTAAGTGACATAATTAGTGATACACTACCCAATCAACCAGAGTGAATGTAATAATTATATACATTACAAATACTCATAATAAATATGTACAAAACAAAAAGGGGATAAAAAGAGATAAAAAGACCCTAAAAATAGCCCATAAAAAGCCATCATGATCATTCCTGCAACCGTCTTAAAAATTGGGAAGTCAAACAGGGCAGAAGGAAAAATCATAATAATAATAAGACCAATAAATAATAATCAGTTAAACTGAATGAATGTCCGAATAAAATTAAAAGGTATTCAAACACATAGAGAAGAAGCACGCTAAGAGTGCAACTTAATACAGAGAATAGGATTATTCAGCAATATATGTCAGATAAAAGTAGGCTCAAAATATATAAAACAGAAATGGGAAAAAGACATAAACCAATCAACTGTTAGCAATGAAGCAGTTGACATCTACCTCAATGTTATGGCCTAAAGGGTGTAAAGTTTGGAGCTCAAACACCCATTTAGTCTCGGCTTGGGAAACCGCCCTGGTTTTGTTAATACCCCTCCAATGGTTATTAATCACATCGATACCAATGAATTTCAGTGAAGATGGGTCACTATTATGGTGAAGGCGGTAATGGTTCGATAATGAGTGCTCCCTAAACCCCTTCTTAATGTTTGAGACGTGCTCACGTAGTCGATCTCGTAGACGTCTTGTTGTCCTGCCAATATATTGTTTGCGACAGGGACACTGCAACAAATACACTACAAATTTACTATAACAAGAGATAAAATGCTTAATGTTGTATGTTCTACCCGTGATAGATGATTGAAATGTGCTGACTCTCCTTTTTCTAGTATTGTCACACTTACAGATAATGCACTTGTTACAGGGATGAAACCCTTTCAAATCTTCAAACAGAGATATATTTTGAGGAGGGTCAACAACATTTGGTGCAATCATATGCCTAACAGCCGTTGCCTTCCGAAATACAATTTCAGGTTTATCTGGTAAAATTGTTGTTAAAACTGGGTCCATTTTTAGAATGCCCCAATTATCATTCATTATTTTATTTATCTTCTTATATTGAGTTGAGAAGGATGTGATGAAGGGGCATACTTTCCTTTGATTACTCCTTGATTTATCCATCAGCATGGTGTTTCTATCCATCTGCGCTATTGTCCGTATAGTGTGATCAAGGGTTGCCCCATTATATCCCTTCTCTAAAAACCTATGCTTTAAAATGTCGGCCTGAATATGGTAAGTCTCATCCTCTGTACAATTACGCCTAATTCTCATCATCTGTCCTTTAGGGATATTGGACAGCCATTTAGGGTGATGACAACTCCCAAGAGGGATGAAACTATTGCGATCTGTTGCTTTAAAGAATGACTTAGTAATGATTCTACCCATGTGATTAACAAGTGTCAAATCTAAAAAATTAATTTCTTCATGACTGTAGGCATATGAGAGCTTAATAATAAGGCTATTATAATTCAGTGTATTAAAAATTTTTTTAAGAGACTCCTCCTCCCCATTCCATAAAAGCAAGATATCGTCAATATATCTTTTATAAAACAATAACTCAGGCCAATCTCTGGAGAAAATGAGGTCCTCCTCCCACCGGGCCATGAACAGGTTTGCCAGGCTGGGGGCAAACTTAGCCCCCATAGCCACACCTCTAATCTGCAAAAAATATTCTTTATTGAACCAGAAATAGTTCCTAAACATCGCGAATTCCAATAATTCTAAAATGAAATCCTTCTGGGTGGTATGTAGGGAGCTGTATTGCGTCAGGAAAAAATCAGCTGCCTCCATACCATCATTATGATTGATGTTCGAGTACAAAGAAGCAACATCGGCTGTTACTAAAAAGGTATCAGGTGAAGTGACAATGGTGCTAACCTCATTGAGAACCTGTTTAGTGTCTCTTAGGTATGCTGCAGTTTGCAAAACAAGCGGTTGAAGAAAAAAGTCCACATATTCGCCAATCCTAGAGCAAAGTGAGCCAATACCGCTTATTATTGGCCTCCCCGGTGGTTTTACGGGGTCTTTGTGGACCTTCGGCAGTATGTATAGGACTGGTAGTTTAGGTGCTGTTGGAACCAAGAAGGCTTTTTCCTTTTTATTCAAAATGCCTTTTTCATAACCTTTGTTGATGATCATTTTAAGAGACCGTTTGAATTCAATCTTGGGATCCTTAAGTAAACGGACATAAGTAGTGTTGTCACTCAGAATATGGTTGACTTCACTAATGTAGTCCTCCTTGTTGAGAACAACCACACCGCCACCTTTGTCAGCTGGCCTGATCACCAGATTGTTCCTTTCTAGTAATAGTTTGATAGCTTTAGAGTCACCTGATCTATCAAAAGATCTCTTATCTGGTAATAATGTTAACTCTTTCAAGACTTTATCTCTGAATAAATTCACATATGTGTGGGTTTGCGGAGGAGGGTTATAAGTGGATGCATTGTGTAAGTTGGAATGAGTATATCTATCAATTGGGGCATCCTTAGTGATAGGATTAGTGGTGAAATACCTTTTCAAGGATAATTGCCGTGCAAACTTATGTATGTCCATGTAGGTTTCAAATTTGTTCAGTTTTTTGGATGGGGCATATTTCAATCCTTTATCCAGTAAGTGAAGCTCTTTCTCTGTAAGGTTAGTCCCACTAAGGTTAAAAATACCTTGTGCCTTTACACCCTCCTTTTCTTGGGTGTGTCCATTTGATCTCTTCCCTCCTCTCTTTCCCCTCCGGTGTCCCTTCTTTTTCGTGTGGTACTTACCCCTAAAAAAGGCTGCCGGGGATGATTTGTAGTTTGCTGATAATTCGTGGTTTGCTGATAATAATCCGAATTTTGTTGCTGGTTATAGTAATAATCTGAATTAGGTGGTGCTCTAAAATTATTGTGAGGTTGATAACTATTCTTATTGTTATTTTGATTGTTTGGCCTTGACCGGGAATTGTCCTGTTTGGATTGCTGGTAAGTACCTTTAGTGGAATACTTAACCGCTTTATTATTCCTGGGAGATGAATATTGTCTCTTATTTTGCCCTTTGTATTGGTGGGGTTGATATTGATCATAATAGTCAGGATGGTAATTATTCCCATGCGGCCTATCACGTTCATTATAAGGGTAGGGATGATGACTTCTAGCTGGAGTGTTGGTAGTATTGTCATGGAAATTTTGTATTATTGGTCGAACTTTAAATGTGTCATATATTCGTGTTATTCATATGTCTCTCGTGTGGCTTAATTAAAGCTCTGAAGGCTGCAATTGGGCCATGCGCATGTACAATGTATGTATTACAGTACTCAGCTTGGTAATGGATGAGATGGCAGATCTGCGCTTATAGACCGGCGTGTATACCACCACGGCATTCCATGCGAATGCTGCTGTCAGTAGCACGTGGGCCTGTATCCACATATCAGCAGCATGGTACCACATGGGCTTCATAACGCAATGCGCAAGCGGTGTGAACTCCGTGTGTAGGCTTATGCATATCTTACAACCCATTACTAATCTGAACTGTATCTCGGATGGATGTGTTTTAATAAAGATCGTATCGGGCCCATCCAGGTACAGACTGATATTTTTAGGGAGTGCTTGTGCAGAGAATTTTGCATACCAATAGAAGCTAGTAGGACAGGAAATATGACCTCAGATGGCTCATAGGGGGGAAGGGGAGGAAGTCTGCTGACCTCAGAAGACTCATGGGGGAGGACCAGTGATAGATAATAGCAAAGGCTATGCTCCAATTGGAATGTACATCCTCTGTATAGGCAATCCCCATTGCATTGTTCGGTGGGAGGGATTGACTTTATTCATGTGGGGGGCATGTGTGTATTTTTAATAAAACAGAGAGCTGGGTCTAAAATCAGCCCTTATGTGGATTGCAACCATCCTGAGAGTGTCGTGTGATCATTCTAGGGTAACGGAGCTCCAAATCACCTACATTTCAACAGAACCAAAGTATTTGGATGGGCAGGAATCGTGTAGTTTAGCTGCAGTCGTGGTAAGCGAGATTCGCACAGCTTTATGGGGGATTTCTGCGCATCCAACTGCGAGTACTCACGGTAAGGAGAAATTCGTTAAAGCGAATTTCCAAGACAGTATTAGGATACCAACGCATATCTCGTGATCCAACATTGTCATCATGAATGTTTTGCAAAGGCTCAAACCTGTTAGAGATAGGTAGATCATAATGCTGATAATCACATTCTCTCATATTGGATCTACTTGTGTTTGTATTATGTCCCATCAAAGGGGGTACTTGGTTAGAGGTCAATGGGTTGACAGGATCATTGTGTTTCTGCCAATCAAAGACCACTTTTTCCGAATAATCCTTGTAATCTCTATTACATTTTTTCCTCTTTTTAATTTTTTGTTCCTTTTCCACCCCTTCCATATGAACCTTCAATTTGTCAGATTCATATTTATATTTCTCATTATCTCTAAATGGGGTTAATTTCTCCCGTACTAGATTAATTTCTTTATCCAAGTGAGCTAATTTTTTCTTTTTACGTATAATGAGAAACCTTAAAAGATCAATTCCTGCGTTATTAAAAAATTGATACCACTCAAGGTGACTACTCGGATCTTCCGAATCTGGGCGTACATCCCACCGGAGTGATCTGGGAACCATTTGTTCCTTAATATACTTTTCTAAGAATGATACATCCCATAAAGTTTTAATTTCAGCAGTAGTCAAATTCTTCAAATGTACGAACAGTCCCTTTAAGTCATCATTATCCTCATTATCTAGTGTAAAAAAATCCTCAGGGATAGCACACCTGGAGGATCTGAGGTCGAAGATATCCCCCATATTCCAGAAGGATAGTAAGTAAGATCAACCTAAGAGCGGCTACAAACTGAAAATGGTATAATAAAACTGGTATGAAAAGATCGTGAGCGCTCTCTAACAATGTCAGCAGCTAGAACACTATAGGTAACCACAGTACCTCAGAAATATATCAATATGACCTTAAAACGATAAAGTGCAGCGCTTAACCAGGTGAAGAAGACAATGAATAGGTAATCACAGTGAGTGCTTAACCAAATAAAAAAGTCAATGTATAGGTATCCGCAGTAAATCACTGTGTGGATGCGAATTCCCACGGCCTCCACTCTGTCAAAATAGTAGAAATGCGCACTCACCGGAAACGCATAGGATATGCGCATGTGTGATTATGCATCACAGGCAATGGGAACATCTGAGGTTAGGCAGCCAGGCATCTCCCTCATGGTGGGTCATCACAGACTCTTTGATAAGGTCCAGGGGTCCCCTTAAGGTCAGCCAGGTGTTGTAAAGGAATCTCCTCTCAGGATGGCAAAAGTGTTTTCACTGTGGGAATGAAAGCTCCAAATAGGAGCCCCAGAAACAGATGCCAGAGATAGTGTAGTATGTCCAAAAATCAGTGCTTTATTGATAGAGATAACAGGGCAGTAACAGGGCAGTATGCATGTAAATCATATAATAATGACATAGATATGCAGCAGTACTGACCCTTAGTAGTGATGGCCGCCGGGCCTCCTCGTGGCTCCGGCGGTGGAATGACGTCACGCTCTGCACAGCTCCTCCTTAGGCCTTTCGTGCTAAAGTTAAGCGCTGCACTTTATCATGTTATCCTAGATGTCCATACACACATAGACTGGAATCAATGTTTTTTGGCTGGGAAAAAACCCAGGACTAGTGGGATTCTAGAGGAGTTTTTTAGCTGTAAAAATGCTATAACACTGAAAAACACAGTCAAATGCTGCAAACTGGCATTTTTGGACTTTTTTTGACCAAAAAAAAAAAAGTTTTTTTTGGTAAACAAACGCTAATAAACGCTAAGAACACAAACGGAGAAAAGCGCCGCTAATTGCAGCTAAATGCTAATGCAAAAACACTAAAAAAAGCTAAAAAACTCACGTGTTTAACGTGACTTTACACAGCTAACGTTACCAGCGTTATCAAATGTCCCCTGTGCATGAGGACTGACCCCCGTTTCACATACATGCGGGTGTGCGGACCGCGGTTTGCATGGGAACGAGAGCCCATTCATTTGAATGGACTCCTGTGCCCATGACAAGCAAGGAAAGAAGTCCCTGTACTACCTTTGAAAATGCAGCCTCCAGTTGTGTTTTCCAGTGCAGGCAGCGTGCCATTAGAACTAATGGCACCCGCCCACGGGTCCACATTTCTCTGTGCAGGTGGTGCGGCTGCACGGATTTTCATGAGGATCCGCGGCGGCACCACCCACACAGATGTGAACCTAGGGTTAAGAGGGTCTAAGGCTGGCCATACATTATATAATTTTCTTGAGATTTTTGGTTTAGATTTACCAAAAACTATATAATTGGAGGTCAAACCTATTAAGACTTTCAATTGTATCCAATTAGGCAGGCTCTTGCACTACAAGGTTGAAGGTAAATCTAAAGGTAATTGGGCAGAAATTGAACAGAAAATTGTATAGTGTATGGCCAGCCTAATGCAGGCCATAGACGGGTCGAAAATATCGGCCATTTAAAAAAACAAAAAAACAAAAAATCAGTCATTCAATACGCCGACGTTACTACCAACAGTAAAAAAATCGGCTGATTTTCGTCCTGTTTATGGCCGGCATTTAAACCCCATAATTACTTCTGTCCCTTGCAGAGACAGGAGAGCACACAGGGGAGCAATACATAAGAAGAATAATAAAAGAAGAAGAAGAAGAAGAGGAAGAGGAGGAAGAGGAGGAAGAGGAGGAGGAGGAGGAGGAAGAGGAGGAAGAGGAGGAGGAGAAGGAGAAGAAGAAGAATTCTAGTCCGCTATTATATTTTATATGAAAAGTCTTGCAGTTACAACATTGTATCCATTTGTATCCATTTCGGATGCAGATGGTTTTATTCGGATACAAATAAATACATTGTTGCAACCGCAAGACTTTTTCATATAAAATATAATACCATAGCGGACTGGAATTCTTCTTCTTCTTGTTGCTGGGAAATGTTTTACATATATATGTAATTGGTGCACTTTAATTGGATGGTTTACGTAGTAAAAAAGGTCCATAAGAATAATGCACTTTGTATAAAGGAATTTGTATATACTGTACATGATAATATTTAATATTTAATAAATGATACATTATCATTTCTGCTTATGACCCAGATCCCAATGTCAGTCTGCAGCCAAAGTTGCCCACCAGGTTTCAGGAAGGTCACAATAACAGGGCAACCCGTGTGCTGCTTTCAGTGTGTCCCGTGTCCTTATGGAGAGATCTCCAATCAGTCAGGTAAGCAAGATATTGTATTTTCTGTTGGGTTACAAAGAAGCGGCTACCTGTACCATTGCAAACCATCTCTATTGGATTGGTGATCATGGGCACCACTTACTTACTACTATGGAAGAAAACAGTTTAATGAAGTTGACTTTAAATGTGCTACAACTACAGTCCCTTTAGGAAGGATACAACAATTAAGAATTCATTGTAAACATGTGTTCTGTCTCTCCAATCTAAGCATTGATAATGTGATCTCTGTAACTTACAGTTGTGATGAGATAGCGTTAACTTCAACCTCAGTAGGATACCACAGTCAGTGACTCAATGACAATGACATCTTGTAGATCTTGTGAAGTTTATTCCATAAACTGAGAGAATCTTACAACAATGAAATTCCATAGGTCAAAAGAACATACTGTGTCTTGCTCCATGCCATGAGGCTAGCTGCATTGCATCTCTGGGAAAAGGGGTGAGGCTATCTATGCAACATTAACTAACCAAAGGAAAGGGAGGAGCAGAGACAAAACACAGAAAACATTTAAAGATATATGACAGTCAATATGACAGTCATGTGAAACATTACAATTAGAGATGAGCGAATCGAACTTGGCGAAGTGGAATTCGTTTCGAATATTAGGAAAAATTTGATTCGCATCGAATCCGAATTTTAGCCAACTTCGGATGCACGAATCGAATTTTCCCCGATCAGCCGGCAAAAGTGTCACTGCAGAGAGCTCCGCTATTTCTGACAGTTCTCTGACAGTTCTGACAGTTCATTTACAGCGGTTGAAACATTGTATCTATTTGTTTCCATTTAGGATACAGATGTTTTTATTCGGAAATAAATAGATACAATGTTTCAACCGCTGTAAATGAACTGTCAGAACTGTCAGAGAACTGTCAGAAATAGCGGAGCTCTCTGCAGATACACTTTTTGCTGTACTGGAATTCTTCTTCTTTTCATTCTTCTTCTTCTTTTCATTCTTCTTCTTCTTCTTCTTCTTTTCATTCTTCTTCTTCTTCTTCTTTTCATTCTTCTTTTCATTCTTCTTCTTCTTCTTTTCATTCTTCTTTTCATTCTTCTTCTTCTTCTTTTCATTCTTCTTCTTCTTCTTTTCATTCTTCTTTTCATTCTTCTCATTCTTCTTTTCATTCTTCTTCTTTTCATTCTTCTTCTTCTTTTCATTCTTCTTCTTCTTCTTCTTCTTCTTCTTCTTTTCATTCTTATTTTCATTCTTCTTCTTTTCATTCTTCTTCTTCTTCTTCTTCTTTTCATTCTTCTTCTTTTCATTCTTCTTCTTCTTCTTTTCATTCTTCTTCTTCTTCTTTTCATTCTTCTTTTCATTCTTCTTCTTCTTTTCATTCTTCTTCTTCTTCTTTTCATTCTTCTTCTTCTTCTTTTCATTCTTCTTCTTCTTCTTTTCATTCTTCTTTTCATTCTTCTTTTTCTTCTTTTCATTCTTCTTCTTCTTTTCATTCTTCTTCTTCTTCTTTTCATTCTTCTTCTTCTTCTTTTCATTCTTCTTTTCATTCTTCTTCTTCTTTTCATTCTTCTTCTTCTTCTTTTTATTCTTCTTTTCATTCTTCTTCTTCTTCTTCTTTTCATTCTTCTTCTTCTTTTCATTCTTCTTCTTCTTCTTTTCATTCTTCTTTTCATTCTTCTCATTCTTCTTTTCATTCTTCTTTTCATTCTTCTTCTCATTCTTCTTTTCATTCTTCTTCTTCTTTTCATTCTTCTTCTTCTTCTTTTCATTCTTCTTCTTCTTTTCATTCTTCTTCTTCTTCTTTTCATTCTTCTTTTCATTCTTCTTCTTCTTCTTCTTTTCATTCTTCTTCTTTTTCTTTTCATTCTTCTTTTCATTCTTCTTCTTCTTTTCATTCTCCCTCTTCTTCTTTTCATTCTTCTTTTCATTCTTCTTCTTTTCATTCTTCTTCTTCTTCTTTTCATTCTTCTTCTTTTCATTCTTCTTCTTCTTCTTTTCATTCTTCTTTTCATTCTTCTCATTCTTCTTTTCATTCTTCTTTTCATTCTTCTTCTCATTCTTCTTTTCATTCTTCTTCTTCTTCTTTTCATTCTTCTTCTTCTTTTCATTCTTCTTCTTCTTCTTTTCATTCTTCTTTTCATTCTTCTTCTTCTTCTTTTCATTCTTATTCTTCTTCTTTTCATTCTTCTTCTTCTTCTTTTCATTCTTCTTTTCATTCTTCTTCTTCTTCTTTTCATTCTTCTTTTCATTCTTCTTCTTCTTCTTTTCATTCTTCTTCTTCTTTTCATTCTTCTTTTCATTCTTCTTCTTCTTCTTTTCATTCTTCTTCTTCTTCTTTTCATTCTTCTTTTCATTCTTCTTCTTTTCATTCTTCTTCTTCTTCTTTTCATTCTTCTTTTCAATCTTCTTCTTCTTCTTCGTCGTGCCCCGTGACTGCCAAAATGAGTGAAGTGTGCGGTGATTCTAAGATCGACGGCACTCATCTGCATGTCATACTGACTGACAGTATTATTTCTCTTCCCCAGCAGACTCCAAGGGCATTTAAATTAAAGGTACAGTGTTCTGCACTAATATAAAGGCTCTCTGAAGCCTAGAAACCCTTTAAATAAGTTAAATTTGCGGCGAATAAATTCACATCGAATTGAATTTCTCCCGCAAATTCGGCGAATCAGCCGAATCGAATTTTTGAATAATTCGCTCATCTCTAATTACAACATGTTAAAAAACAAAACACTCACAATAAAACATTACAATTGTGTAACACCCTCCTAGGGGGAGCTCTAGCTTCAGTTGTTAGATAGAGGCTGAGTAGCAGCCTGGGTGCAATAGTCAGAAGGTCAAATCTTGGTCAGAGTTGAGAGACTCTGCAGACCAGCCCTCTGGATTATCTCCTGTTCTAGGACTTTGAAGAAAGATCTAGAAGCAGTGGGTGGATCTGAGGAGTGGTTGATCTGCATTCAGGGATTCTGGCCAATCCCCAACAAGAGGCTTTGTAAAGGGCCAGGATAACCCTTAAACGTGATAGAGCCTGCTCAGCAAGAGGGAGAGTTGGATGAAAGCTCGAGTGGAGGAGGATGTGCAGGCTGGAGAGCAGGAGCCTGGGAGGGGGACCAGATGGGAAGGGGCTCAATTCCAGGCAGGGACCTTGGAAGGAGGAAAACTTTGACCTTCATCGGCCCCCTAAGAGAAGACCACCTGTATAGCAGGGAAGGAGCATCCCAGCTAGAAGACCTGGTAGCAGCCACCGACCCATCATCATCATAGGAGAAGGACTGAATGAGTACACCTGCCCCCCTGGGTCAGAAAGGCGAGAGAGCATTTGAGTGGGAAACCTGACTTGCTCCATACCTGAGACTGTTAACCTCTTCAGTAACAGTCACTGGATCCCCTGCCCAGGGGTTCCTCCAGGCAGCCAGATAGAGGAGTATTCGGGTTCCAGAGTGGTACACAGGAGATGCTGGCTAGCTCTCCAAGAGGATTTCTTTATGCATAGACTTGTAAATAGTTCTGGAAGATTGTCCTCAGTTCAAGCCGTTCCATTGGGCATCCCATACACCCCTCACCCCATCCAAGTTTATTATCTCCTAAGAAAACTTCAAAAACAAGCTTGCAGACTGGTTACTGACTCATGGATGCATTCAAAGGGGCATATTTACCACAAGGCAAACAAGGCATTTGCCTAAGGAGGCATTTTTCAGGGGGGCAATGCAGCCCCCCCAGAAGAAGAAACATAAGCTGCATGGGAACCAGGTAGGATCAATGTGGGCTGCTTCATGGTGTATGCAGAGCCCGAAACTAGGTCCCGGGGATGACCGGAATGGTGAAGGTGAGTATCTGTGAGTTTCTTTCTCTCTCTTGCCAGGGATGGGAGGGGGTGGCAGCAGGTGTATGGGGGAGGCTCTTTTTGGCCGGGGGGGGGGGTGTTGGTTGGTGTCAGGTCTCTCCTTTGGGGGGGGGGGTGGGTTGCTGGTTGGTGTTATGCTCTCTCCGCGGTGTGGGGGGGATGTTGGTCAGTGTCAGGCTCTCTCCTTTAGGGGGTTGTTGGTTGGTGTTATATGCTCTCCACAGTGGAAAGTACCTGAACGAGGACCTTCACAGCAGAAGAATCACCAAGTATTATATTAATGAAAGCTTCAGATATTTAATATGTTGAACATTACTTTTGAAATGATTTGTAAGTGATGTAAAATCTTAGATAAGAATTTAGTGATTGGGTTTGCATACAATTTTAACTTACACTTATGGGACTGAAGATGGAAGCTGCACACCCAGAGCTGTCATGCTGCCCAAGGCGGACTGACAACTCATGGGGCCCCCGGGCAATAGGGGATCATGGGGCCCCTGTGTCCTTGCCCAAACTCAAAAAAGCCTATAAAAAAGGTACAAAGGGCATCTCTTGGGGCCCCCTACTGACCCCGGGCCCTCGGGCAGTGCCAAATGGTCAGTCCTCCCCTGATGATGCCTAGGACCCATCTTGGTCCTAATCCAGCTATGAATATAACCTTTTATGATTTCCCTTTGTTGTCTTGTCTTGTTTTCAAAAGCTCATTCTCAATTCCTCCTCCATATGTAGGATTATCTGAGCTGTGTACATACAGTGTATCATCAAAAATACATCCCCTGCAATTATAGATTTTGACAGTAGTTCCTAAATAGTAGCTCCTAAGAGAGTAGCTCCTGACTGGGATCATCTGACAGAGAACATAGCCATAGTTCTTCTGGGCTCACCTTTTTCTGCTTCTGCTCTTGCTCTTTGTAGAATTTGCTAATGGAAAGATATTATGATTTGTGTTCTGTATTAAGTGACACAAACTGAGCATGCTCTTCTGTTTTTAATATTTCAGATTCAGTTGATTGCAACAAATGCCCATGGGATATGTGGCCAAATTCAGCACATGACCGTTGTGTTCCAAAGACCAGAGAATTCTTATCCTATGATGATCCACTGGGTACAACTTTAACCTCTACAAGTATTTCTTCATCACTGATTCCAGTGGCCATCTTTGGACTATTTATTCATTATAAATCCACACCCATCGTTCGAGCCAATAATTATTCTTTAAGCTGTCTTCTTCTGCTTTCATTGTGTCTTTGTTTTCTTTGTTCTTTGGTTTTTATTGGTTTCCCCCATCCTGAAAAATGTATTTTGCGACAAGTTACCTTTGGCATGGTGTTTGCCCTTTGCGTCTCGGGAATTTTGGCCAAAACGATAATGGTGGTCATAGCTTTCAAGGCTACAAGACCAGGCAGCCACCTCAGAAAATGGACAAGTCCAAAAGTATCTTATTTCATTGTCTTTTCATGCGTCATTATTCAAGCCTTTCTTTGTATTACATGGCTGGTTAGAGCCCCTCCCTTTCTACAGTTTAAAACTGAAATCAAATCAGATATGATTATGGTTGAGTGCAATGAAGGCTCAGTTACAGCCTTTTGGAGCATGTTGGGCTTTCTTGGCATCTTGGCCTCCATCAGTTTTGCTGTAGCCTTCTTGGCTAGGAGACTTCCTGACAGCTTCAATGAAGCCAAGTTCATCACTTTCAGCATGTTGGCCTTCTTAAGTGTCTGGATGTCTTACATCCCAGCCTCTCTTAGTTCAAAAGGAAAGTACACAGTGGCCATGGAGATCTTTGCAATCCAGTCATCAAGCTGGGCTCTAGTGATCTGCATTTTTCTACCCAAATGTTTCATCATATTGTTCCGACCAAAGATGAACTCAAAAGAACATCTTATGGGAAAAGACAGAAAACCGACTAATACAAGTTAGAAACAGCCAAACCTTGTCTGTGAAATATCAGAATACAGTGCAGCGCGTCCTCCAGAAAACTAGAAAACAACATCAATGTCACAATAATTGAATATACATACTGCAGTGAACATTCAATGCATCCAAGTGAACATGAGTTATCATAGTCTCTGAACAGTGTTATCTTCTACTTAGAATAACTCTCCACAACTAACTTCTCCACCATGGATCACCAGATGTGCCCTCACCTACACAATTTGACCTCACAATAAGTTTGATCAAAAAACGCATGCGTCTCTTAGGTCGAACGTGAACCAATTGCTGTATCCCAGGTATAGCTGTTTCAGAGATGGACACCTTGATCTCTCCTCTTCCACTCAGTTGTTATATTAAAAATAGAAAACACAATAGTGCTTTATCCTTAGCCTCTCTGGAGGTATTCCCAAGTGTAGCTCGGGGTAAAGTTTCAGCACCACAAGCGGTAACCCTGAGCTACACTCGGGAATACACTGCAGCGTTGTTCCAGGATCTCTTCTTCACTTACCTTGTCCTGCGCTCCCGCGATGTCCCCCGTGCAGTGTCCCCGTCCATGTCTTCCGGCGGATGCCAGTATCTGTCATCTGGGTTCCGTTCCCTGCGAGCGTCGGGACGTACGGGGGGACGGAACTGGCGGTAAATTTGAAAATGACAAAAAGTGACATTCACTAAATGCACTAAAATCACATAGTATAACATTCCTGTATCAAACCATTTCACATACATTTTGTCCCGAGTGCTTTGTCCGGCGCCCTGCCTGCATTTTTACTGTTCTTTCTGCCTGGAAACTGAGAAACGTCCATGGCGTCCAAAAAGCGTCCCTTTAGATCAAAAGTGGTTTTAGACCGGCTAGAGAACAGCGATAGTAAATCAGAAACACTTGCAGAATTGAGTGATAATGATTTGTGGGGGAAATTAGTCATCAGACACTGAAAACGATTCTGCGACTGAGCTCAGCGATGTGCGAGCTTGGCGCTATATTTCAAATTTCAGTGTTTTTGGTTTGATTACATTATTGAATTAAATTTATTATTATTATATTATTTTTTATGATTATTTAATAAATTATAATTTATGATTTTGTGTTTCAAATTTTATCATACCCGGGATGTTTACTAGACTCTTGTTCGGACAGATTTCAGTGAGTTATTCCTAAGAATTACAGGCCTACAATAAAAATAAGACATATTTCCATGCAAAAAAAATGTACCGCTTTGAGCACAGAAATATGGACATAATCAGACCGCTAGGGAGGTTAAAACATTACACTTTATTAAAACCATATAAGTGGCCACTCACACTTTCAAGGTGCCAAATAGCACCAGATATATAGCACTTTCTAAAAGCAAATCGCGCTGTGATACAGGAATACACAGGCAATCCTTCACTCATCTGTAAATGCAGTAACATGGATCGATGTGTGTGAGCAGTGTCGTGATGCCATCAAGCCCCCCCCCTACGCGTTGCGCCACACGGTCACGTGGCTTCCTCAAGGGGATGTGATTGGACACCACCAAACTTATGGTTGTTTATATAGCAGTCTGCTGCCATTTTCATGTGGTCTATATGTGATCTATTCATTGGTCCGTGGCCATTTTCTTGTAGCCCATATACAACTATGATCGAAGGACCCCATCAGCTGCCATTCTATCATAAATGCTATAAACATGCTGCTCACACCAAGAGATCTGCTCTAACACACCCCTGCAAACACCCTCGCCTACATCATCATGGATCCCATTACTATATTTATAAATAATATCCTCACTAATCGCTAAATGTAGCTAACCTTATGGAATAAAACATTAATCAACAATTGGTACCATTTGTATGAAAATAAAAAATATGCAAAATACGTCTGAATAAGGTGTCAATGAATTAAAGTGTTTGTTCACCAATGCCAGAAGTCTGCCGAGCAAAATAGGTGAGTTGGAGGCTTTGGTGCATGAAGAGAACTATAATTTGATTGGTATTGCAGAATTTTGGCTTCATTCTTCACATGACTGGGCCATTAATATTCTTGGCTATGTTCTCTTTCGGAGAGACGGCGTAAATAGGAAAGTTGGTGGTGTCTGTCTCTATGTGAGAAGTGATCTCAGAGCGAGTGTGAAAGAGGACCTAGTTGATGGAGAGTGTGATGAGGCTGAAGTATTATGGGTGGAACTGCACATGTGGGTGCGTACTACAAAGGTAATCATTGGAGTTTGTTATAGACCTCCCAGTGTTAATGAGGAGGTGGAGACTCAGCTCCTAGCACAGATCGAAAGGGCTGCAAGGGCTGGGACAGTGATAATAATGGGGGATTTTAATTATCTGGAAATTGACTGGAGTAACAGTACTACAGGAACAGTTAAAGGACAAGCTTTTTTAAACCTACTACATGACAAGTTTATGGTACAGTTCATAGAGGCCCCAACTAGGAATGATGCTCTGCTGAACCTGGTAATCTCAAACCATGCAGAGCTTATTACGAATGTCCATATAAAAGAACATCTGGGTAGCAGTGACCATAACATGATTTCATTTATTGTTTGCTGTAAACAGCAAGCACATACAGGAAAAATAAAAACACTCAATTTTAAGAGAGCTAATTTTCCAAGGCTGAGAGCTGCTTTCCAAGACTTAGACTGGGAGGGAATATTGGCATCGATGAACACAACACAGAAAGGGGAGTTCTTCAAAAACACTGTATGTGAACACACTGCAAACTATATTCCCATGGGCAACAAGTATAAAAGGCTAAAAATCAAACCTATGTGGCTTACAGCCAACATTACAAAAGTTATAGATAATAAGAAAAGAGTTTTATTAAATAGAAAAATGAAAGAATGATATCATTGTTTAAACATTACAAAAAATGTAACAGAATATTCAAAAAAGAAATAAAGGCCGCAAAAATTGAAAATGAAGGACAGATTGCAAAAGATAGCAGGACCAACCCCCAAAACATTCTCCATATATATTAATAGTAAAAAGGTCCGGTCCGAACATGTAGGCCCTTTACAAAATAATCTAGAGGGGGTGACTGGGGATAAAGAGAAGGCAAATGTATTTAAGTCCTTCTTCAGCTCTGTGTATACAATGAAGTATGGGGGAGCTCTTGTCCATAATGGGCGTGGTACTGACACAGCTCCAGATGATCCACATTGGCTCACAATTGATATGATCCAGAAATATTTAGACAGAATAAAGGTGAATAAAGCACCTGGACCGGATGGCATACACCCACGGGGCCTTAAAGAATTGAGCTGTCATTTGAAAGCCATTGTTTCTAATTTTTAGGGACACTTTAATGACTGGTATAGTACCACTGGATTGGCGTAAGGCCAATGTGGTGCCAATATTTAAAAAAGGGTCAAAATCTTTACCAAGTAATTATAGACCTGTTAGTGTAACTTCTGTAGTTGGGAGGATATTGGAGAGTTTAATAAAAGACCACATAGATGAGTTCTTGCTGGAAAAAAATATTTTAAGCAACAGACAGCATGGATTCATGAAAGACAGAAGTTGTCAAACAAATCTGATTTCTTTTTATGAGGGGGTGAGAAAAACAGACAAAGGGATGACGGTAGACGTGGTATACTTGGACAGAGGGGTGGCTGTGGACGTGGTATACTTGGACAGAGGGGTGGCGGTGGACGTGGTATACTTGGACATAGGGGAGGCGGTGGACGTGGTATACTTGGACAGAGGGGTGGCGGTGGACGTGGTATACTTGGACAGAGGGGTGGCGGTGGACGTGGTATACTTGGACAGAGGGGTGGCTGTAAATGTGGTATAATTGGACAGAGGGGTGGCTGTAAACGTGGTATAATTGGACAGAGGGGTGGCTGTAAACGTGGTATAATTGGACAGAGGGGTGGTGGTGGACGTGGTATACTTGGACAGAGGGGTGGCTGTAAACGTGGTATAATTGGACAGAGGGGTGGCTGTAAACGTGGTATAATTGGACAGAGGGGTGGCTGTAAATGTGGTATAATTGGACAGAGGGGTGGCTGTAAACGTGGTATAATTGGACAGAGGGGTGGCGGTGGACGTGGTATACTTGGATTTTGCAAAAGCGTTTGGCACAGTTCCCCACACAGGGCTAATGTGTAAGGAAAAGTCTACAGGATTGGAAAAATCTGTATGTAAATGGATAGAAAACTGACTAAAAGATGGCATTTCAAGAGTAGTGGTGAATGATTCATACTCTGAATTGTCTAGGGGTGTCAGTGGTGTACCCCAGGGTTCAGTGTTGGGACTCTTACTTTTTAATATATTTATAAACAATATAGGGTCTGGGATTATAAATCCCATTTCAGTCTTTGCAGATGACACCAAGCTGTGCCGGGGAATAACGTCCTTACAGGATGTCTCCAACTTACAAGCCGACCTCAATGCTCTGTGTAATTGGGGGACTATGGGGCCAATGAGGTTTAATGTTGATAAATGTAATGTTCTGCACTTGGGGGCTAAAAATATGCATCATACATACTGGGGGGTACAACTGGGGGGGTCAATGGTGGAGAAGGAACTGGGAGTTCTGGTAGATCACAAGCTTTATAATGGTATGCAATGCCAAGCTGCTGTTTTTAACGCAAGCAAAATCCTCTCTTATGTTAACAGAGGTATAGACTCCAGAAAGAGATATCATTCCCCCCCCCTCCCCCTGGTACAAATCATTAGTAAGACCTCATCTGGAATATGCATTTCAGTTTTGGGCAACAATTCACAAAAAGAACATTGGGGAACTGGAGAGAGTACAGAGAAGGGCAACCAAACTGATAAGAGGGGGGATATGATCTCCATGTATAATACATAAGGGGGGATATGATCTCCATGTATAATACATAAGGGGGGATATGATCTCCATGTATAATACATAAGGGGGGATATGATCTCCATGTATAATACATAAGGGGGGATATGATCTCCATGTATAATACATAAGGGGGGATATGATCTCCATGTATAATACATAAGGGGGGGATATGATCACCATGTATAATACATAAGGGGGGATATGATCACCATGTATAATACATAAGGGGGATATGATCACCATGTATAATACATAAGGGGGGAATATGATCTCCATGTATAATACATAAGGGGGATATGATCTCCATGTATAATACTTAAGGGGGGATATGATCTCCATGTATAATACATAAGGGGGGATATGATCTCCATGTATAATACATAAGGGGGGATATGATCTCCATGTACAATACATAAGGGGGGATATGATCTCCATGTATAATACATAAGGGGGGATATGATCACCATGTATAATACATAAGGGGGATATGATCTCCATGTATAATACATAAGGGGGGATATGATCTCCATGTATAATACATAAGGGGGGATATGATCTCCATGTATAATACATAAGGGGGGGGATATGATCTCCATGTATAATACATAAGGGGGGGATATGATCTCCATGTATTATACATAAGGGGGGATATGATCTCCATGTATAATACATAAGGGGGATATGATCTCCATGTATAATACATAAGGGGGGATATGATCACCATGTATAATACATAAGGGGGATATGATCTCCATGTATAATACATAAGGGGTGATATGATCTCCATGTATAATACATAAGGGGGGACATGAACACCATGTATAATACATAAGGGGGGGATATGATCTCCATGTATAATACATAAGGGGGGGATATGATCTCCATGTATAATACATAAGGGGGGATATGATCACCATGTATAATACATAAGGGGGGATATGATCTCCATGTATAATACATAAGGGGGGATATGATCACCATGTATAATACATAAGGGGGGATATGATCTCCATGTATAATACATAAGGGGGGATATGATCTCCATGTATAATACATAAGGGGGGATATGATCTCCATGTATAATACATAAGGGGGGATATGATCTCCATGCATAATACATAAGGGGGGGGGGTGATCTCCATGTATAATACATAAGGAGGGATATGATCTCCATGTATAATACATAAGGGGGGTTATGATCTCCATGTATAATACATAAGGGGGATATGATCTCCATGTATAATAGATAAGGGAGATATGATCTCCATGTATAATACATAAGGGGGGGATATGATCTCCATGTATAATACATAAGGGGGGATATGATCTCCATGTATAATACATAAGGGGGATATGATCTCCATGTATAATACATAAGGGAGGATATGATCTCCATGTATAACACATAAGGGGGGATATGATCTCCATGTATAATACATAAGGGGGGATATGATCACCATGTATAATATATAAGGGGGGGATATGATCTCCATGTATAATACATAAGGGGGGATATGATCTCCATGTATAATACATAAGGGGGGATATGTTCTCCATGTATAATACATAAGGGGGGATATGATCACCATGTATAATACATAAGGGGGGATATGATCTCCATGTATAATACATAAGGGGGGATATGATCTCCATGTATAATACATAAGGGGGGATATGATCTCCATGTATAATACATAAGGGGGGATATGATCTCCATGTATAATACATCAGTGGTTCATATAGTGAACTCGGTGTAGAGTTATTCCCCCTGAGGTCATCACAGAGGACAACGGGGCGCTCTTTACATCTGGAGGAAAAGAAATGTAATCTCCAAACACGGAAAGGTTTCTTCACAGTAAGAGCTGTGAAAATGTGGAATAGACTCCCTCAAGAGTTGGTTCTGGCCAGCTCAGTGGATTGCTGTAGGAAAGTCCTGGATTCTTTCTTAGATACACAGAATATAACTGGATATAACATTTATAGGTCAAGTTAATCCAGGGAATATCCAATTGCCTCTCGGGGGATCATGAAGGATTTTTTTTCCTGCAGGAGCAAATTGGCTTATGCTTTTCTGGGGTTTTTGCCTTCCCCTGGATCAACTGTGGGCAGGGACGGACTGACCATTTGAAAACTCGGGGCCTGTCCAAGGGCCCGGGCCAGTAGGGGGCCCCATGAGATGCCCCTGGTACCTTTTACATAGGCTTTTTTGAGTTTGTTCAAGGACACAGGGGCCCCATGATCCCCTATTGCACGGGGGCCCCATGAGTTGTCAGTCTGCCCCTGACTGTGGGTGTAGAATTATAACTTTTTTTTTTTTCTATGGTTGAACTGGATGGACTTTTGTCTTTTTTCAGCCAGACTAACTATGTAACATTAACAGATTATAGTTGTCCACTGGGGAAATTTTCATCCTGGCACCGATCATTTTCCAAGAAGGAGAAGCAATTTCGGCTAAATCCTTGGTGTATAGAGCAGAGTGAATGTCACATGGTGCAAAAATGACAGAAAATAATGGATTACTATAAAGACAATTAAAATAAAATCACTGGCTTTTCTATATATAGGACACCGAGACACATAAAAGAGTCTTGTTATGTTCTACTCTGCTACCTATGTCTGAGTGATTTTATAAAAATAATACAATTTATGCTATCCTGGATATCTTTTGATCCTTCTATTTTTTTTTCTATATTCTCATCTTTGCAAGTTCATCAATTTGCAGATTGTACTGCCTTATCATTGACTACATTAAAAAAAAATATATATCATACTTGTCAGAAAAAAAAATGTTGAAGAAGATATGAAGAGTTGATTAAAGCAAAATGGAGAGTTTACATAAAGCCATCTGGATCTTTTTCCTGCCTTGTCTGGCTTTTCACTCCAATGATCCAGCTTACTTGAGCTGCCACTTGGACAAACCAAATCTTAAGGGGATGACTCTACCAGGAGATGTCCTAATAGGATTTTTATTCCCTATACATCTTGATAAAATTTACTACAAAGCTTCTTTCACAGAATGGCCTCCCAATGCCTCCCTTATTGGTGTCCATGCACAAACTCCATCAAACTGGGAGCACACCCTCATGGCATCCCGCTCAACTCACCAACACTCATCTTTTATATCTGACATAAACTAAATATATTAGATAGATCAGGGTGGACAGTTTCAACACCTTTACTGGTTTAGACACTCCAAAGCAAAACCCATATATATATATATATATATATATATATATATATATATATATACACACATTATATATATATATACAGTTGCAAGAAAAAGTATGTGAACCCCTTGGGATTACGTGGAGTTTTGCATGAATTGGGCATAAAATGTGCTCTGAACGTCATCTAAGTCACAACAATAGAAGAACACAGTCTGCTGAACATAATACTACACAAACATTAGATGTTTCCATGGTTTAATTGCACATAACATGTAAACATTCACAGTGCAGGGAGGAAAAAGTATGTGAACCTTTGGACTTAATAACTGGTTGACCCTCCTTTGGCAGCAATAACCTCAACCAAACGTTTCCTGTAGTTGCAGATCAGACCTGCACAACGATCTGGAGTCATTTTGGACCACTCCTCTTCACAAAACTGTTTCAGTGTAGCAATATTCTTGGGATGTCTGGTGTGAATCGCTCTCTTAAGGTCATGCCACAGCATTTCAATCGGGTTGAGGTCAGGACTCTGACTGGGCCACTCCAGAAGGCGTATTTTGTGCTGTTGCAGCCATTGTTTTGTTGAATTACTTGTATGCTTTGGGTCATTGTCCTTTTGCATCACCCATCCTCTGCGGAGCTTCAGTTGGCGGACAGATGTTCGTACGTTTTCCTGCAAAATGTCTTGATAAACTCTGGAATTCATTTTCCCATCAATGACAACGATCCATCCAGGCCCTGAGGCAGCAAAGCAGCCCCAAACCATGATGCTCCCTCCGCCATGTTTCACAGTGGGGATGAGGTTTTGATGTTGGTGTGCTGCACCTTTTTTTCTCCACACATAGTGTTGTGTGTTCTTCCCAAACAACTCAATCTTGGTTTCATCTGTCCACAGTATATTTTGCCAGAAGTGCTGTGGAACATCCAGATGCTCTTTTGCAAACTTCAAACGTGCTGCAATATTCTTTTTGGACAGCAATGGCTTCCTCCGTGGTGTCCTCCCATGTACTCCATTCTTGTTTAATGTTTTCCTTATTGTAGATGTGTCAACAAAAATGTTAGCATGTGCCAGAGATTTCTGTAGGTCTTTAGCTGACACTCTGGGATTCTTCTTTACCTAATGCAGCATTCTGCGCTGTGCTCTTGCAGTCATTTTTACAGGACGACCGCGCCTAGGGAGAGTAGCAACAGTGCTAAACTTTCTCCATTTGTAGACAGTCTGTCTTACCGTGGACACATGAACATCAAGGCTTTTGGAGATACTTTTGTAACCCTTTCCAGCTTCATGCAAGTCAACAATTCTTGATGGTAGGTCTTCTGAGAGCTCTTTTCTGCGAGGCATGGTTCACATCAGACAGTGCTTCTTGAAACCAGTAAACCCAAAACAGGTGTGTGTTTTTTAAGGGCAGGACAGCTGTCAGCAACACATCCAATATCATCACACTGATTGGAGTCAAGGTTGGCTCACTCCTGGCTCCAATTAGCTCTGGGAGAAGTCATTAAGCTAGGGCCTCACATACTTTTTCCTCCCTGCACTGTGAATGTTTACATGTTATGTGCAATTAAACCATGGAAACATCTAATGTTTTTGTAGTATTATGTTCAGCAGACTGTGTTCTTCTATTGTTGTGACTTAGATGATGTTCAGAGCACATTTTATGCCCAATTCATGCAAAACTCCACGTAATCCCAAGGGGTTCACATACTTTTTCTTGCAACTGTATATATACATATATATATATATATATATATATATATATATATATATACAGTGTATATATATATATATATATATATATATACACACTGTGTATATATATATATATATATATATATATATATATATACAGTGTGTGTATATATATATATATATATATATATATATATATACACACACTGTATGTTGACATGTGTTTTTATTACAAAATATATGAAAAATATTTTTAAAATTACATTTTCAAATATACTGTGTGTGTATAAAAATACATTTAATCTACATTGTTGGAACGCATTTACGAATATATGTAAAAAATATGTTAAAATTACTTTTTTATATGTTAAAAAAAATCTGAAGAATATATTTAAAAAATATATAATTTTAAAAATATTTTTCATATATTTTGTAATAAACAAAAAACGCTTTTCAACATGCATATATATATACTGCATGTTGAAATGCGTTTTTTATATATTACAAAATATATGAAAAATATTTTTAAAATAATATATTTTTTTCATTTTACATAGTTAGTCTGGCTGAAAAAAAGACAAAAGTCCATCCAGTTCAGCCATTTAAAAAAAATAATCCTACATCCACAGTTGATCCAGAGGAAGGCAAAAAAAACCCAGCAAAGCATGATCCAATTTGCTCCTGCTGGGAAAAAAAATTCCTTCCTGATCCCTGAGAGGCAATCAGATATTCCCTGTATCAGCTTTACCTATAAATGTTATATCCAGTTATATTCTGTGTATCCAAGAAAGAATCCAGGACTTTCCTACAGCAATCCACTGAGCTGGCCACAACCAACTCTTGAGGGAGTCTATTCCACATTTTCACAGCTCTCACTGTGAAGAAACCTTCCCGTGTTTGGAGATCAATTTTCTTTTCCTCCAGAAGTAATATTTTCTTCAGATTTTTTTAAACATATAAAAAATCATTTTAACATATATTTTTACATATATTTGTAAATGCATTCCAAAAATTTAGATTAAATGTATTTTTAAAGAAATACAGTAGATTTGAAAATGTATTTTTAAAAATATTCGGGCAGCACAGTGGCTAAGTGGTTACCACTTCTGCCTGGCAGTACTCAGGTCATCAGTTCAAATCCCAACCACGACATCTCCTGCCTGGTGTTTGCATGTTCTCCCTGTGCCTGCATGGGTTTCCTCTGGGTACTCCGGTTTCCTCCTACCCTCCAAAGACATGCTGGTAGGTTAATTGGCTCCTGTCTAAATTGTCTCTAGTATGTGTATGTATGAATGTGAGTTAGGGACCTTAGATTGTACGCCCCTTGAGGGTTAGGGACCTTAGATTGTACACCCCTTGAGGGTTAGGGACCTTAGATTGTACACCCCTTGAGGGTTAGGGACCTTAGATTGTACACCCCTTGAGGGTTAGGGACCTTAGATTGTACACCCCTTGAGGGTTAGGGACCTTAGATTGTACGCCCCTTGAGGGTTAGGGACCTTAGATTGTACACCCCTTGAGGGTTAGGGACCTTAGATTGTATGCCCCTTGAGGGTTAGGGACCTTAGATTGTATGCCCCTTCAGGGTTAGGGACTGATGTGACTGTACAATATAAATGTAAAGTGCTGCGTAAATTGACAGCGCTATATAAGTACCTGAAATAAATAAATATATTTTGTAATAAAAACGCATTTCAACATACAGTATATATATATATATATATGCAATAAATAGAATCAGTGAGCACCTAATAATATAGCAGCTATAGCACATAAAAGGTAACCAACATAAAACCTCATAGGATACATATGTAAAAAGTGCAGCGCTAGAAGGTATATACTCCAGTCTGGTAATAGATTATAATAATATAAAATGATAAATAATAGTAAAATAATAGATCAATAAAATAATATAATGATAAAATGGGTGACAGTTCGTGGTAGGTGATAGGTACAGGAGTTGATCACGTTCCAGTGGTGTGGTGATAAATAGTAAAAATACGCACTCACCAGATGTATATATATATATATATGTTTATTGAGATATATTTTGTATTTCAATGTTTTTATTAATTTATAAACAGTTTAACACAGGAGCAACAAAACACGCCCACGCAGGAGCTATCAATTGCACATAAAAAAAAATAAAATAAAAACAGTGCTCTAACACCAACAGAGCAAAAGGTGCGCCCACGCAGGGGCTATCAATGGCACATAAGAGGTGTATTTTGAAATATATTGAATACGACCAAAACTGTAGTACTTCACATATATGTCAATATATTTGGAAAGAATACTTGTAAAAAATTTATTTCAAATATATTTTTCTTCCATGTGGGTAATAAATCCTAAAACCAAGCCCACGGACTGTTTCTTGTGTTTGGAAAATGTGCATTGCCTGGGTGTGCAGGAAATAAGGGGGACCCAGGGGTGGACTGACAACTCATGGGGCCCCCGGGCAATAGGGGATCATGGGGCCCCTGTGTCCTTGCCCAAACTCAAAAAAGCCTATGAAAAAGGTACCAGGGACATCTTATGGGGCCCCCTACTGACCCCGGGCCCTCGGGCAGTGCCCGAGTTTCCAAATGATCAGTCCACCCCTGGGGGGGCCCAAAAACTCTCAAGGAGGTAGCGCTACAAGTAGAGGCAATTACTATTTTTATTTCATTATTTATTCTTTAAGCACCAGTATACTACTCTATCTATCCATTCGGTCGTATCCAACCCTTGGCGATTACATGGACCGTCACTCGTAAGCAAATTTTTCCATGAATTCTCTTACCAAATATTTTACAGGGTAGGTTGCCAGGTCTTTCCCCAACCCCCACCATGCAGGAGATCCCACATGGCCAGCGATGAAACTAGGACAATTAAGACAGGACAATTAAGACAGGAGCCAATCAAACCCATGACCCAATTACTGCAAGACCAGGGGCAGACTGACAACTCATGGGGCCCCCGAGCAATAGGGGATCATGGGGCCCCTGTGTCCTTGCCCAAACTCAAAAAAACCTATGAAAAAGGTACCAGGGGCATCTTATGGGGCCCCCTACTGAACCCGGGCCCTCGGGCAGTGCCCGAGTTTCCAAATAGTCAGTCCGCCCCTGTGCAAGATAGATGTGCTAACCACTAAGCCACTGTGCCACCCTCACCAGTATACACAAGACCTCATAAAGGATGCAGGTAGTGCCTAAAGGATGCAGGTAGTGCCTAAAGGATGCAGGTAGTGCCTGGAGAAGACACATTTTTTTCTAAGCAGTAAAACATTCTTTCGTTTGCATTGAAATGTAGTAAAAATTTATTCTACCTGCTGAAAATAATCATTCATTTTTGCCTTCCTCTGGATCAACTGTGGGCAGGGGCGGACTGACCATTTGGAAACCCGGGCACTGCCCGAGGGCCTGGGGTCAGTAGGGGGCCCCATGAGATGCCCCTGGTACCTTTTTCATAGGCTTTTTTGAGTTTGTTCAAGGACACAGGGGCCCCATGATCCCCTATTGCCCGGGGGCCCCATGAGTTGTCAGTCCGCCCCTGACCCGGGGGTCCCATGAGTTGTCAGTCCGCCCCTGACTGTGGGTGTAGGATTATAACTTTTTTCTTTTTTTTAATGGTTTAACTGGATGGACTGTTGTCTTTTTCAGCCAGACTAACTATGTAACTATGTAACTGACATCCTGAACACAAGTTATTTGTGACGGCAGTAGGAAATCCCAGAGCAGGCTAATTGAGTTAATTTGCTTCCCTTGGAGAACATCCTCTACATCCCGATCTCTGTAGAGAATTCTTCGGATCATTTAATTGCATGGAGAGTATTCATGACATGTAAATGACTTGCAGAGACGTGACGCAGACTCTGAGGGGTTAATAGAGTCACAGGATACAGAGGGATTTTGATATAAAAAGGGGAAGTAAACAAATTGTGAGGAGGTGGGGGACAGCGTGCTATGATAGTAAGTATGATGGACCCAGGCTGTTACACATGAGCCATCCATCCCTGATCATAACACATGTCACTAGTATGCTGTTAGATCGAGGCTGAAAGTATGAAACCCAAATCAAACATATTGCAACTTACCATTTCTTCCATGTGACGGCTGCATTCGTTTTCTTTTTTTTAAGCTTTCTTTCTTTTATTTGAATCTGGTGATCCAAACATTAAGTCTGTTTTTCAAAACAACAAGCTCTCCAGTAGAATGTATCGGTTACAGAGAGGAGGCAAACCATTTAACACTAGCTTACAATAGCCAGCTTTGATTTATTATATAAAACCTTTATCCCAAAAGGAAAAAAAAAAAACAGTTTCTGTAAAGTGTAAGCTGTCGTTTGGCTTCAGTTTGTTAGTGTATTTAAATATTTATTTCAGGTACTTATATAGCGCCATCCATTTACATAGCACTTTACATATATATTGTACATTCACATCAGTCCCTAACCCTCAAGGGGCGTACAATCTAAGGTCCCTAACTCACATTCATATACTAGGGACCATTTAGACAGGAGCCAATTCACCTACCAGCATGTCTTTGGAGTGTGGGACGAAACTGGAGTACCAGGAGGAAGCCCGTACAGGGAGAGCATGCAAACTCCAGGCAGGAGGTGCCGTGGTTGGGATTTGAATCAATGACCCGAGTACTGCCAGGTGGAAGTGCTAACCATTTAGCCACTGTGCTGCCCAGCAAATATACTAGCGCATCTACTACTGTAAAGTGTGAGCTGTAGTTCGGCTTCAGTTTGTTAGTGTATTTAAATCTGCTAGTGCATGTTAGTCTATTTAAATCTGCTAGTGCATCTACTACTATGAAGCGTGAGCTGTAGTTTGGCTTCAGTTTGTTAGTGTATTTAAATCTGCTAGTGCATGTTAGTCTATTTAAATCTGCTAGTGCATCTACTACTATAAAGCGTGAGCTGTAGTTTGGATTAATTTTGCTACTGTATTTAAATCTGCTCGTACATCTACTACTATAACCCCTGGTTCACATATCTGCTTTTTTTATGTGTTTTGCATTTTGCTATGGATCACGTTCACATCTGTGCGTTTTTTAGAAAGGGTCAGGGACTTCTTTTCTCGTTGCGGTTTGCGTTTTTTGGACAATAGACTTCAATGGAACCGCATCTAAAACGCAAGTGCTGCATATTGCATGTGTTTTTGTTGAGTTTTAGATGCATTTTGCGTTTTTAACATGCTTCAATACTAACACCTCCCTAATTAAAATTAAAAACTAAAAAAAACCCCGCAAAAATGCAAAATGCTGCAAAAACGCATCAAAAACATTAACAACGCGTGTAAAAAAACGCAAAACGCACCGCGAAAAGCACAGCAGAAACGGATTAAATGCAACTGCATAGGTGTGAACCTAGGGTCAAGTGTGAGCTGTAGTTTGGGTTCAGTTTGTTAGTGTATTTAAATCTGCTAGTGCATCTACTACTATAAAGTGTGAGCTGTAGTTTGGCTTCAGTTTGTTAGTGTATTTAAATCTGCTAGTGCATCTACTACTATAAAGTGTGAGCTGTAGTTTGGCTTCAGTTTGTTAGTGTATTTAAATCTGCTAGTGCATCTAACGCTCCCTTCCTCTCCCCCCTCAGACTTACAATGCTGTCTGCTGTGCCCCCTGTGCTCCTTCATCCAGAGTTGTGTCCCACTAATACAGGAGGTGTGTTACTGGCCGGATCACCAGGTGAAAACAGAAGGGGAAAAGCCTAAAAAAGAGAAAAGAAAACTAATTCAGCCACCACATCTGATGATTGGTAAGCTGTGATGTAATACATTTTTTTGGTTTCGGGTTTAACCGCTTGCCCGGCGCCCTATAGTAGAAGCGCTGCTACAGGCTGGCAGGCATATTTACGTGATTTGCATTTCTGGGTAGGCGGCACATGCTCCGCCTGCACTGTACTACTTGTGGGGGTGATGAAGATTTTTTTTTTTTACACTGATTGCTTTTATACCCATAAAGGCTGTAAAGCAATCATTTCTCCTTCTCTCTGGCTGCATTCTTGCAGCCATAGAGAAATACTGTGTGAGCTGTGATTGGTCACAGCTTGTCACATGGTACAAGGCTGTTGTGAATAGCCCTGTACCATGTGACCTCTGTGATCATTCACAGATTTCACACGTAGTAAGCAATGATATCAGAAGTGACATCTTGCTTACTACTCTGCATGTGATCACTGATTGGTCAATCAGTGATCACATGATCGGGACCTAACACAGAGGTCCTGTACCGCAATCGGTGTTCTGCTGTGTCCGGAGGACACAGCTGATACTGGATCGCAGTGCCGCGCGCTCCCAGGGAGCACGCACAGTCCAAAATGGCGGGCGCCATTTATGAATGGCAATAAGTGGTTAATATAAAGGTTCTGAAGAATAAAAGGTAAGCTAGTTGCCCTGGGTCACCGACTGCTCCCTTTCTATTCACACGTGTGTGACTTGTCATGCGACTTTGGACACATAAAGTAACAGCCCGTGTATTTCAATGGAAGCCATTTGAATCAATGCGACTCAAAGCCGCAGCGACTTTAAAAAGGTTCCTGCACTACTCTGACAGTAAAGAACCTCTTACTCAGTTGAAGGTTAAACCGCTTCTCGTTCAACTTCATTGAGTGGCCACATGTCCTTTTAAGTGACCTGAGACCAGGGGAGGACTGACAACTCATGAGGCCCCCGGACAATAGGGGATCATGGGGCCCCTGTGTCCTCGCTCAAACTCAAACAACTCCCAAAAAAGCCTATGAAAGGTACCAGGGGCATCTCATGGGGCCCCCTACTGAACATGGGCCCTCGGGCAGTGCCAGAGTTCCCTAATGGTCAGTCCGTCCCTGGTCATGACCCACCCATGGTGGGGGGGAATCTGAATGTTAGTTGGTGGGAGACATGGGGCCCTCTACTGACCCAGAGCCCTCAGGCAGTGCCCTAGTGTCTGAATGGTCAGTCCGCCCCTGCCTGAGACTGACTTGCTTTCTCCCAGAGCTGGAATCACCATTGAGGTATTTGTACAGCACAATCATATCCCCTCGTAAGCCTCTCTTCTCCGGAGAGAATACGTTTCATGCTTGTCATCATTCCTAAAGCTTCTCAGAGATTTGTGTGGTCGGGTCTACTTCAACATAGCAAGATGAGATTGAACCACACGCCAGTAACAACTGAAATCTGAAAGTATGCACATTGTCTTCTCAGGATATATTATCTCAGCATGCCGGTCCAAATCTACACTGTAATATGTCACTTCCTTCTCTCCCGTCTACTTTTACTCCACCATTGCTGTGGACATCAGTGCAAGCTGGACATCCCGGAGCTTAAGGAGGTCCAACAACCAGGAGATATATTGGTAGGAGTTGTGTTACCCCTTCACCTTGGTGCTTCTGTCCACCTCAATACCTTCACCGAGAGACCACCCAGGGTGACTTGCTCTGTGTAAGTGGAACTCATTTTATAGTAATATTAATGAATATATAAATATATATACATTTGTGTTCAAAATAATAGCAGTGTGTTGAAAAAAGTGAATGAAGCTGAAAATCCTTCTAATAGCTTTTATTTCCATCCACACAAATGCATTGGGAACACGACACATTCTATTCCAAATCAAAACATGAAGAAAAATACATCAAATTTGTGTTGTTCCTCTAAAAAAATTGAAGAAAAGTGAATATTAGACGGTTCAATAAAATCGCAGTGTTTGTATTCTTCTTTACAAACTCAAACATTCACTATAAAAAATGAGAAATGTTTGAAGATTTTGCTTTCCTTTGAATGACTTCATGAATATTTGGTTGTAGTCGCACTGTTTCTGAGAACTGCTGTACATCTGTGTTGCATGGAGTCACCCAACTTCTGGCCCCTGTGATCAGGTATTCCAGCCCAGGATGATTGGACCACATTCCACAGTTCTTCTCTATTTCTTGGTTTTGCCTCAGAAACTGCATTTTTGATGTCACCCCACAAGTGTTCTATTGGATTAAGATCCAGGGATTGGGCTGGCCACTCCATAACGTCCATCTTGTTGGTCTGGAACCAAGATGTTGCACGTTTACTGGTGTGTTTGGGGTCGTTGTCTTGTTGGAACACCCATTTCAAGGGCATTTCCTCTTCAGCATAAGGCAGCATGACCTCTTCAAGTATTTTGATGTATTCAAACTGATCCAGATCCCTGGTATGCGATAAATAGGCCCAACACCGTAGTATGAGAAACATCCCAATATCATGATGCTTGCACCACCATGCTTCACTGTCTTCACAGTGTACTGTGGCTTGAATTCAGTGTTTGGGGGTCATCTGACAAACTGTCTTCAGCCACTAGACCCAAAAAGAACAATCTTACTTTCATCAGTCCACAAAATGTTGCGCCATTTCTCTTTAGGCCGGTCAATGTGCTCTTTGGCAAACTGTAACCTCTTCAGCACACGTCTTTTTTCCAACAGTGGGACTTTGCGGTGGCTTCTTGCAGATAGCTTGGCTTCACATAGGGGTCTTCTAATTGTAACAGTCCTCACAGGGAACTTTACACCTTCTTTCATCTTCCTGGAGCTGATTGTTGGCTGAGTCCGCGCCATGTTGGCTTTTCTTCTATCCATTCCAATGGTAGTTTTTCGCTTTCTTCCATATCTTTCAGGTTTTGGTTGCCATTTTAAAGCATTTGCGATCATTTTAGCTGAGCAGCCGATCATTTTCTGCACTTCTTTATATGTTTTCCCCTCTCCAATCAACTTTTTAATCAAGGTACGCTGTTCTTCTGGAACGACCCATTTTCCTCAAAATTTCAGAGAGAAATGCACTGTAACCGGCATGTACAACATTTGCTGCCTTCCTTCCTTAAATAAGGGCAATAATTGCCACCTGTTTTTCAAAGAATGAATGACCTCACTAATAGAACTCCACACTGGTATTATTTTGAACACGCCCCTTTCAATGAGTGATTCAATGACACAGAATCAGCAGCATGCATGTCATGACTGTTGGGTCTGTTGGATTTCTATGACTCTACTACACCTGCTAGGAAATTATTTGCCATGTAGAAATATCATTTCTACCAAAAACAGTGATTGATCCGGTTAGTGATGTCTGACTGCTATTATTTTGAACACAACTGTATATATAAAAATGTATTTATATATTTTTACATTTATACAACTGCACACTCTTAAGTCAGACATTTATTTTACAGATCAACAAATTCAAGAAAGAAAATTCAGCAGGAGAGATTTTTCTAACTGATCCTCCATGCAGGGAGGGAGAAAATGAGCAAGGAGTTGCTCCTCTGACTTATTAATTTGTGTGTTTTGTTTGGAACTTGAGCTATTGAGCTCTCTAAACAACACTCATAAATACAGCTGAGGCTGCTCTTTAAAGCGGAGTTCCACTCACCTGTCAAAAAATAAAAGTCAGCAGCTACAAAAACTGTAGCTGCTGACTTTTAAAAAACAGCCACTTACCTGTCCCTCAGTCCCGTGGTGTGTCCCCCGCAGCCCGTTTCACCAGCTGTCCTGTATTCCAGGAGGTCGGCATCTTCATTGTGGGCACCCGGCTGTGATAGCTTGCGGCTTCACAGCCGGGTACCCACTGCGCATGTGCGAGTAGCGCTGCACTTCATGAATGGTCCTGTAGTCTTCAGGGACCTATCACGTGTCCCAAAAGACTACAGGGAGGGAGGACACCTTCCATTTCCGGCTGCCTAGGCCAGTGGTTGGCAAGCCGCGGCTCGCGAGCCACATGCGGCTCTTTACACACTTTAATGCGGCTCTTCTGTGTGCCGGGCGCCCGCTCCCCTCCCTCCTCTCGGGCGGCCGCCCCAAAAGTCAGGACTCTGCAGCTAGCCCAGCAATGGGCAAACTACGGCCCGGCGGACCTTTTAATCCGGCCCACGGAGCGTGGCAAACATTGGCTGTCAGGATGTAGGCGGGGCAGCGTGACAAACTCCTCTCCTCTCACAGTCCGCCCTGAAGACCGGAACGGCGCGGGAACACGGCGAGAGGAACGCGCGGAGCAAAGGTAAGTGAATTGACACAATATGGGGAATGAATTACTATAGGGGGGATGAATTACTATAGGGGGGATGAATTACTATAGGGGGGATGAATTACTATGGGGGATGAATTACTATATGGGGGATGAATTACTATGGGGGGGATGAATTACTATATGAGGGATGAATTACTATAGGGGGGATGAATTACTATATGGGGGATGAATTACTATGGGGGATGAATTACTATATGGGGGATGAATTACTATGGGGGATGAATTACTATATGGGGGATGAATTACTATAGGGGGGATGAATTACTATATGGGGGATGAATTACTATGGGGGATGAATTACTATATGGGGGATTAATTACTATGGGGGGTGAATTACTATATGGGGGATGAATTACTATATGGGGGATGAATTACTATGGGGGATGAATTACTATATGGGGGATTAATTACTATGGGGGATGAATTACTATGGGGCATGAATTACTATATGGGGGATGAATTACTATGGGGGATGAATTACTACGGGGGATGAATTACTATATGGGGGATGAATTACTAGGGGGGATGAATTACTATATGGGGGATGAATTACTATGGGGGATGAATTACTATGGGGGATGAATTACTATATGGGGGATGAATTACTATATGGGGGATGAATTACTATGGGGGATGAATTACTATATGGGGGATGTATTTTCAGTTTTAAAAATGTGGCTCTCAAAATAAATTTCAATCGTGGTTTTGGCGAGATTTGGCTCAGTTGAAAAAAAAGGTTGCCCACCACTGACCTAGGCGATCAGACCGGAAGTGGGAGCGGGTACCTGTCAAATTCGGGTTACGCTCCCCCCGCCCCCCAAAGGTGCCAATCCTTAATGGGGAGCAGTTCTTAAAGTGGAACTTCCCATTTTGGGTGGAGCTCTGCTTTAAATGTAAATGAGCTTTCACATTTCGTTATGGTATTCGTTTTTTTTTACTACTTGTTCTACGCTCTTTCATTTTACAGCCTTCTCTTCTGGGGTCTAGAAGAACATTTTTAAATATGGAAACTGAAAGCAGTCAACAATTACAAAAATATATTAATAATAGCTGTATATGTATTTGGTTGGCCTATGTAGTTTGGTTTATTTGTGGATACTGTAGAGAACATGTACAGTCTGGAGGAAAGAAGGGAAAGGGGAGACAAGATTGAAACCTTTAAATACCTTTAAATCAGGGGAGTGACTAAGGTTCAGGAAGGGAGTACTTTCAACACAAAACCAAAATCAATAATACGGGGACATGACCTCCAACTAACAGAAGGAAAGTTCAAAACGAATCTCAGAAAGTATTATTTTACTGAAAGAGTAGTTGATGCTTGGAATAAACTTTCAGCAGAGGTAGTGAGACAGACAACAGTAAATAGCTTCAAACATGCGTGGGACAAGCATAGGTCTACAGTGAAGGAAATGCGTATTTGATCCCCTGCTGATGTTGAATGTTCGCCCCTCACAAAGAAATGATCGGTCTAAAAATCGAATGTTCGGTGTATTGTAACACTGAGAGACAGAATAGCAACAACAAATTCAGCAGAAATGCATCTAACAAATGATGACTGATTTGCATGTTCATGAGGGAAATAAGTATTTGATCCCCTTCACAAAACATGACTTAGTACTTGATGGCAAATCCCTTGTTGGCAATCACAGAGGTCAGACGTTTCCTGTAGTTGGCCCCCAGGTTTGCACATATCTCAGGAGGGATTTTTGCCCACTCCTCTTGGCAGATCCTCTCCAAGTCATTAAGGTTTGGTGGCCGACGTTTGGCAACGTGAACTTTCAGCTCCCTTCACAGATTTTCAATCAGATGAAGGTCTGGAGACTGGCTAGGCCACTCCAAGACCTTAATGTGCTTCTTCTTGAGCCTCTCCTTTGTTGCCTTGGCTGTGTGTTTTGGGTCATTGTCATGCTGGAACACCCATCCACGACCCATTTTCAATGCCCTAGCTGAGGGAAGAAGGTTCTCACCCAAGATGTGACGGTACATTGCCCCATCTTTCATCCCTTTGATGTGGTGCAGTTGTCTGGTCCCCTTAGCAGAAAAACACCCCCAAAGCAGAATATTTCCACCACCATGTTTTACAGTTGGGATGGTGTTCTTGAGGTCATAGGCAGCATTCCTCCTCCTCCAAACATGACGAGTTGAGTTGATGCCAAAGAGCTGGATTTTGGTCTCATCTGACCACAACACTTTCAACCAGTCCTCCTCTGCATCATTCAGATGTTCAGTGGCAGACTTCAGACGGGCCTGGACATGTGCTTTCTTGAGCAGAGGGACCTTGCGGGCACTGCAGGATTTCAGGCCTTGTCGGCTTATTGTGTTCCCAATTGTTTTCTTGGTGACTGTGGTCCCAGCTGCCTGGAGATCATTGACAAGATCCTCACATGTAGTTCTGGGATGATTCCTCACTGTTCTCATGATCATTGACACTCCACGAGGTGAGATCTTGCATGGTGCACCAGACCTAGAGAGACTGACACTTGTTTTGTGTTTCTTCCATTTGTGAATGATTGCACCAACTGTTGTCACCTTCTCACCAAGCTGCTTGGTGATAGTTTGGTAGCCCAGTCCAGCCTTGTGTAGGTCTACAATCTTGTCCCTGACATCCTTGGACATCTCTTTGGTCTTTGCCATGGTGGAGAGTTTGGAATCTGATTGTTTGATTGCTCCTGTGGACAGGCGTCTTTTATACAGGTTACAAAATGAAATTAGCAGCACTCCCTTTAAGAGACTGCTTCTAATCTCAGCTTGTTACCTATATGAAAGACACCTGGTAGCCAGGAATCCTGCTGAATGATAGGGGATCAAATACTTATTTGAACATACAAATCAGTGCATCATTTGTTAGACATGCATTTCTTTTGAATTTTGTTTTGCTATTCTGTCTCTCAGTGTTACAATACACCGAACATTTGAGTTTTAGACCGATCATTTCTTTGTGAGTGGGCAAACATTCGAAATCAGCCGGGGATCAAATACTTATTTCCTTCACTGTATACTCAGACAAAAAAACTAACAAAAAACAAAACCACACACAAAAAAGAGCAGACTTGATGGACCATCAGGTTTTTTCTGTTGTCACTCTTCTATGTTTCTAACACGTAACCAGTTTGGGACTGGAATGTCACACCCCCTCCCTGTCCAGGCAGTGGCATAGAAAGTGTTGTCAGCGCCCCGGGCAAGGCAAGTAATTTGCTCCCCCTAACTCATGGACTTACACATCCTCAGCTCGCTC
Source organism: Staurois parvus (assembly GCF_062004578.1). Lineage (NCBI taxonomy): Eukaryota > Metazoa > Chordata > Amphibia > Anura > Ranidae > Staurois > Staurois parvus. Next base: position 1,647,807 of record NW_028318443.1, read on the forward strand.
CAGTCTGGTCACATGATGTCACTCAGCGGTGGCTGCAGGGGAGAGGAGAGAGTGCTTGACTATGGCCAGTAAAGCCTGGAGTGGTGACATCACCCACAGGATCCCATGTACCGCCTGTTGTTGGTGCTCCCTCCTCTCCCCTGAATACACCACTGGCTCACACAGGGGATACCGTGACCGGACTGAAGCAGCCTGGAAATAGGTCTTTTCTACATAGCTTAGTCAGCAGAGGCATTAGGAGGGGGATGGGAGAATCTTTAAAGCTAGTTAGGTTTAAACTGAAAATTCAACTTTAATCCCTCCCCATTGGTGGGCACTGGCAGAGTTAATCAACCCCTTTGTGCTGCATAAGTGGCCCTTGGCAGTGTTTTTTAACCCCTTCATGAAGGAGTTAATTAACACTGACACTGGTGCCACTAATGCAGCACAAAGGGATTAAATAACTGTCACTGGTTGCTAATGCATCAGTGACCAGTGGAAGAACACTAACCCCTTCTTGCTGCACTTTACTAACAACATTGATAATGAATTTTTTTCCTATATAGGAAAAAGACTAAAAATGGAAAAAAAATCCCTTACTTTCTAGTAAAAAAATTTCAAATAAAAATTCCAGGGCATTACACATACTTCCAAAATTGCCCTTTTTTAAAGTAGGCACCCCAAGGTGATCTATTTTTTTTGCCACAATTTGTTGGAAAAGAAAAAAAAATACTGCTCTTGGGGAACTTCAAAAATGAAATGAAGGTACACTTAGCCTTTAAACGTTGCTCACTGAAGTCAAGTGCAAGTCTTCCAATATTAGTGGGAAAAAAATTTGAAAGGATAAAAAAAAGGTTGAAATTACATTGTGTGCAGTATCTAGATGTAATGAATAAACCCAAATCAAACCCCCTAAAACAATCACACAATAACTAGTGGTAAGTGGAATTTTAAATTCTCCCCGACCCCCTCATTGGTGGTCAGTGGCACTTTAAACAACTAGCCCCACCCCAAAAAACAATCCCACAGCATTGGTGGTCAGTGGCATTTTAACCCACCAAAACAATCCTACAATAATTGGTGGTCAGTAACAATATAAAACCCTCCAATCCCTCATTGATGGTAGCTGGCACTTTAAATCCCTCCCAAAACATTCTTAGGACATTGGTGGTCAGTGGCCTAGTTGCCCCCACCCCAGAGCAATCCCATCTTTCCAATCAGCTCTGTGCCTTTAGTCAATGCTCTCTACTATCCAGCAGGATCAATGGCTTTGTGTCCATGCTGGACAATGAAAGAATCTCTTCTTCTGCTCCATCCACTCTGTGGATCTGTCGTTCTCCAGCTGCTGCTTAAATATAGCCCCTTTAGTCATCAGATCACCAGCCATCACAGAGGTAGCTGTGACATGAGGAAGCAAAGCACAGCGCATCTACAAAGGTGTCCACCTCCACATAGATGTGATACGGAACAAGGGATGATAAGTTATTTATGGGGAAAAGATTCTCTGCAAAGAGCTAACAGACAGTACTGGCCATCTACTTTCCTTCTTTTTTTTAAAATGGCTTCCAACAAACTTGATCTATATAACTTCAGGAGGCAAATCCAATTTGAAAAATTTCCAGATCTCACAGGTAAAGAAGTGCTAAAGGAGTTGCATTTTAGACAACATCATCAAGGAAAAGTATCAAAACTGGAGGAGCTAGAATCTGGAGCAGTTCTGCATGGCAACCAATCATCTTCTTTCATTTTCAAAGCTTAACTGAACAACCTAAAGATGGAAGCTGATTGAATGTCATACACATGTTCCAGATTCTGTCTGCTCCAGTTTTGATTCCTATCCCCCATGAGAATAAGGTCAACCAAAAATACATATACCAACAGAAAATTACTAAATACTGTTGTCATTGGGTACCTAGAGTGTCCCACCCTTCTCTTCTTTTCCTTCTTCAGTATATACCAACAGAAGCTTCCTTTCTAGTGCTTTGTAGGTCAGCCATGTTGAAGTAATGTTTGAAAACAGGCACAGACACATTTTTATTAACATTGACGCCCAATTAATTGCAAGCTGGAGGGTTGCAACAAATTATTCTGGGTGTCTATTTTGGGAAATCAAATAATTTGCATATCATCAGTTCCTCATAGCTTCACAAGCATAGACCTAGTATAAGACTGCCCATAGATGAAGCAAATTTCTTTCCTGCAACCACCTCTATTCCCCCATCAGCACAGACAGTGTTGACAGGGGAATCCCTCCTGCATAACCATTGTGTTCTCCAGGTGGGGGACGAGCCATCCCCACTGGGAGAACACACTGATTATTGCTAGCAGCTATAACTGCGGCTAGCAATAATCAAATGTAAAATCCGGCAGGCTGATTGTACCCAAGCTGATCAATTGATCAACTTGGTTACATTTACCCTGCCCATACCTGGTTGGAATCGTTTATGGCCATCTTAAGAGTTCTTTCCCCACAGCCACCAATCATATGTTGTTGTTATTGTCCTCGGGTTCAGGTCACTCTATTGATCTTATCCCTGCCAGCAAATTGCAAAAACAGGAGGTAAAAAAAAAAAATCATCTGTTTCTACAGTTTCACTTTTATTGGCTGGACCAGCAAGATTTTGCTCCATCATTGCTCCCACACTATTCTTACTGCAACCTTTCATCTAGCAAGGGAGCATCGCTATGTAGGCAGGTAGGTGTTCTTTTTAGCAATCTTGTTACTGGGAAGTTGCGACAGAATTGCCACTGTGATTGCTAGTCTAACATGACCCTTAGTAAGAACACTTTGATACAGGAGCGGGCTGACCATTTGGAAACTCGGGCACTGCCCGAGGGCCCGGAGTCAGTAAAGGGCCCCATGAGATGCCCCTGGTACCTTTTTCAAAGACTTTTTTGAGTTTGGGCAAGGACACAGGGGCCCCATGATCCCCTATTGCCCCGGGCCCCATGAGTTGTCAGTCCACCCCTGCTTTGATACAAAAGACCTTACATTTTTAAGGGCTGGTTTACACTAGATTTTCCCTTGCGATCTCTGGTAAAACACTTTGTAGAGGGTATCTGACAGGTGCAGCGGAGGCTTTGCCACTTAACTGCCTGTTTTTTAACCCTTAAAAGCCAGCACAAAAGCGAATCACAGACAGTTGTTGCACTTCAGTACTGCCCCCCAAATGCAACAGGGGGGGGGGCTAATTTTTTTAAATGTAACCTAAGCCTCGAGGTTAACTTTTGAGCAATATGGGGGATTCTCTGTCTGGCCCTTTTAAGATGTAGGCTGCCTGTCAATTTCTGGCTTCAATACTTCTGTGTCACCAACTTGAAACAAGTAAAATGCGAAAAGTCAGGATTCCTAATCTTTGTATACTTAACTCAGAAAGTATTGAATCCAGTGCATTGGCAGAAAGCAATTTTAAGAAGGAGACTAATATTGGCATCCTACAGATTGCTCTCATGGTAGGTATCTTTTAAACAGCTCTGCCTTTAAAAATGATAGATATTGTCAATAAATTAAATTTATTGGATCTTCATAAAAAAAATCACATTAAAAAGAGGCGGTCACAAAGGCACGACAAAATTAATTCTAAGGTGGTTACAATGTCTTTGTAAAGTGTTACTAAACCCACAACAGTACAATCAGTCTGTATATGCAGTAAAGCATGCTTGTTATACTCACTGTTGAACCTAAGGGGTTAATCCTCTGCATTGTGTAAAAAGGCTGTTTGATCCTGTCTTCTCTGGTCCTCCCCTTCTTTTACTGTCCCCAATCCATCTGCTGATAGTACAGAGTTCTAGGAGTCACTCTGCACGTGCTCAGTTTAGTGTTTCTTTTCTTTGGGAGAATGCATGTGATCAGCTCAGGGCCAATCAGCACTGTCCAGACAAAGGATCAGTAGTTATGCAGCCTCATAGGACAGTCAGAGCAGAATGAACCCCCCTTCCCTACAAGCTTTAACCAGTGCCTGGCCGGACATCAATAGAAGTCACAAGACTCCTATATACTGCTGATGAGAAAAGGTATTTAGCAGTTTATATTTACTAAAATAATTGCATTTCCATGTTCTGTGTACTGTGGGAGACCAGATATAGTGAATTCAGGGTCCATGGCGAGCAGATATAGTGAATGCAGGGTCCGGGGAGACCAGATATAGTGGATGCAGGGTCCAGGGAGAGTGGATATAGTAAATGTAGGGTCTGGGGAGAGAGGATATAGTGAATGCAGGGTCCGGGGAGACCAGATATAGTGGATGCAGGGTTCAGAGAGAGCGGATGTAGTGAATGCAGGGTCCGGGGAGACCGGATATAGTGAATGCAGGGTCCGGGGAGACCAGATATAGTGAATTCAGGGTCCAGGGAGACCAGATATAGTGAATGCAGGGTCCGGGGATACCGGATATAGTGAATGCAGGGTCCGGGGAGACCAGATATAGTGAACGCAGGGTCCGGGGAGAGTGGATATAGTGAATGCAGGGTCCGGGGAGAGCGGATATAGTGAATGCAGGGTCCAGGGTTTAGTAACACTTTAAATGAGCTACAAATGCATATACAGATACATAGTTTTTTGGAGTTCTTCTTAATTTTTAAGATTATCATCTTATTGTATTAAAACATTAGGTTCCACTTTGAGAGTTTCCAGCAGTTCCAAGCCATGATGTTTGCTATGGAAGAGATCAACCAAAACCCCAATATTCTTACCAATGTGACACTAGGTTTCCAAGCTTTAGATTCCTGTGACACTCTCCGTCTGGACCTTGGAAGCTCTTTACAAGTCCTAAGTGGGACCAAAATGGCCATTCCCAACTACAGGTGTCTTCCTGACATTCCTCTAGCAGCCATTATTGGACCAGCAATCTCTACGCACTCAATTTTATTGGCCCATATTCTAGGACTCTACAAATACAGCCAGGTACTTTGTTTTGCAGATGTGTCTCCTTATTTGATCCTTCAAAGCATGTTCACTCAAAGTGACATGGGGATAGCTGTGACATCCCTGTGCAAATATGGTCACTGGCCATAGTATTTAGGCGTTGACGGTGAACACATATATCCATGGCAATATTTGTTCATTAATGTCACTACTATCTTTTCCTCTTCCCTTATATATCTCAGGGAGCTGTAATTCAGCTAGTACTGTCAGGATCTGCTTGGCAGGGTCCAAATAAGTAGGGGTGTTATGTCATTCTTACTCATTCATATGGGGGGAAGGTATCTGGGTGCCTGCTTCCTTATTTTTAAAGGGAAGCCTCCAAATTCCTACAAGTCTCCACCCACAGATCCCCACAACTTCTGTTCAAGGCACCCCCCCCCCCCATGTTGAGGTATTGTTTAGATGGAGGCCAGAAAGAAAATGTAATTTGCTGGCAATTTACAACCATTTTTCAATTATAAATCTCAGTGCTTTAAAAAATGACTGCTCCCAGTCAAATGGTATTTAAAAAAAATTGCACTGGTACAGGTTTTCTAGGGCAGTGCCCACCTCTATATTATTTTTGACACCCCTTCCCTTGCCTATTAGCCCCCAAAATTGTATTTTTAATTTGACAAAGCAGTTCAGCTCAGGGGCGGACTGACCATTTGGAAACTTGGGCATTGTCCGAGGGCCCAGGGTCAGTAGGGGGGCCCATGAGATGCTCCTGTTACCTTTTTAATAGGATTTTTTGAGTCTGGGAAAGGACACGGGGACCCCTTGATCCCCTATTGCCCGGGGGCCCCATCAGTTGTCAGTCCGCCCCTGGTTCAGCTCATCCCTGGTTTTAACCATTCCTGCATATCTATGGGATAAATGTCCAAACAGAGGAGAAGGTCACACCCAGAATGTTAATAATTATTTAAAATATTCTTGACTAGGCTAGAACTCAAAAAAGATATTGAATTTTTTGTATAAAACTGTAATTTTTTTTTAAATTCAAAACAGATTAGTCATTTTTCCACAAGCTACCTACTTGGTGATCGTAGAAAATTCCCATCCTTCTTCAGGACCGTTCCAAGCGATGCCTTCCAATCTGTTGGACTAGCAAAACTGGTTCTGTATTTTGGTTGGACCTGGGTCGGTCTGCTGGCTGAAGATAGTGATTATGGTCAGCAAGGAATCCAATTGGTTAAACAGGAATTACTAAAGGGTGGAGCATGCGTGGCCTTCACTGAGAACATAATTATGAATGATCAGGAACGCAATGCACAACATATAGTCAAGGTCATGCGAGCTTCAACAGTTAAGGTAATTGTTGTGTTCTCCACCGACATTGAACTCTTTGCTATCCTAGAAGAGATGTTGAGGCAAAATGTTACGGACAAAATATTTGTGGCCAGTGAAGCTTGGTCCACAACAAGCATACGTTCTATTGAAAAATACTCGGACCTTTTGGCTGGCACTATTGGCCTTGCATTCTACAGTGGAAGCATTCCTGGACTTGATAAGTTTCTCCTTGCCATCCGTCCCTCTATGTCCTTGGGTAGTGACTGGATAAACCTATTTTGGGAAGAAGCCTTTGACTGCAAATTTAATACACATAGAAATGTCACAGATATGTTGGACTCTGCATTTAGACAGTGCACAGGAGAGGAGAGGTTAGAAAATGTCCACAACAGTTTTACCGATGTCTCCAATTTGAGGACCACATACAATGTCCACACAGCAGTCTATGCTGTAGCTGAAGCTCTGGACAATTTAAAAAATTGTGTTTTGCAGGATGGAACTTTGTCATCAAGTCGCTGTGCAGACATCTACCATTTCAAGCCTTGGCAGGTAATTTAATGCTTCAGTCTTCTTCTAAGGGACTTGGATATTTTATTATTTATTTATTTCAGGTACTTATATAGCGCCACCAATTTACGCAGCGCTTTACATATATATTGTACATTCACATCAGTCCCTAACACTCAAGGGGCGTACAATCTAAGTTCCCTAACTCACATTCATACATACTCATACTAGGGTCAATTTACTTACCAGCATGTCTTTGAAGTGTCTGAGGAAACCAGAGTACCCAGAGGAAACCTACGCAAGCACAGGGAGAACATGCAAACTCCAGGCAGGTGGTGCCGTGGTTGGGATTCGAACTGGCAACCCTAGTACTGCCAGTAGTGCAGGGACTTCTTTCCCTGTGTGTCAAGGGCACGGGAGTCCATTAAAATGAATGGGCTCTCGTGCTCCTGCAAAACGTGGCCCGCACAGCCGCATAGATGTGAACCGGGGGTAAGAGTGTTCTTATGATATAGGAATAACAGAGATACTTGGTCTTTGAAAAAGTAGTAGAGTTTACGCAAAGAGCCCCCCCATACACACACACACACATCCCACCCTCTTATACCCCAATTGCTAGCGCACCTCACTGTTTCTTCTTCTGTCATAGCAGGTTCATTTAAATGCTACATACTGTATCTACTCACCTTTTCTTTTGTCCTTCTAAAGAAAAGAGAGATGCCTGGTACTTCCAGATATGGAGGTTCATGTGACACCCTCCCCTTTTTTCTGACTATGTATCAGTGGAGTCCAAGCAGCCAGTCACAATGACCGAGTGCCATCACGTAGGGCAGGGGATGAAGTCCAAGCTGTCAGGGACCGCCGCGGCTCCGTCCCCAGCTCACACCGGGACACAAGCACCAGGTCCCGGCGGGCCACGGCTGACAGGATGCCGCGCATGTGCAGCAGGTGCCGCGGGCGCGCCTTGGGCAGCCAATGACAGCCTGGGGGCGCGTCCTGGGCGGCCAATGACAGTGCAGGGCGCGATATTTAAAGATGCCCTGCACTGTCACAAATCGCCGCAAGGTCTGACCTGTTACCTGAAGTTTCCTGTGCCCTGTGATTATAGACCCGGATTGTTTGACCTCTCTGCCTGCTCCAGCTCTGACCCAGATTACCTGACTATGCTGCCTTCTCCTGAGTTTGACCCGGATTGCCCCGGACTACGCTGCCTTCTCCTATCCTGACTCCCGGCTTGTTTGACCATTCTGCGGACTGACTTCGATTCTGACCCTGCGTGTGACCTGACCACTCTCTGCCTGTCGTCTCTGTACCTCGCCATTCCCCACGGTGACAACCGCCGGTTTATCCTGCCTGGTCCTGCCGGCCTCCTCACATCTGGCTCTCTTCTGGTTTACACTCATCCCCGGAGGCTCCCTCTGCCACTGGTGATTCCGTCTAGTGGGCTGCCAGAGGCACCACCTGGCGGATCCATAACACAAACTCTGGCTAGATTGACTTTGGACTTCTCTTTGAATGAAATGGCAACACAGAAAGCAGAATGAAACTAACATACAGTAGATACACTCTAAGAGTATCTTTAATTAAAGTACTAATGAACTTACTTTATAGAGAACTAACATATTTTATACACATTGATTTATGCAAGACACCCTTCTCTTTCCCAGCTCCTGTATTACATGAAGAAAGTCCGTGTGAGCCTGAGTAATGGGAATGAATTTTATTTTGATGAGAATGGAGAACCACCTGCAATCTATGACATTGTAAACTGGCAGCTGAGCCCAGGGGGTGCCGTACGGCAGGTTAAGGTTGGCAGTTATGATAGTGCCGCAGCTCCTGGTCAAGTACTCACCATCAACTCAAGCCTATTATTTTGGGCTTCCAAAGATAATCAAGTAAGAATATTCTATATATATATTACATTTACAATAAAACAAATATAGGGGGGCTCTTCCACCTTGGCTTAAACAATGGTGGCTTATAGCAGACGACAGGGGCTTTTAGACATTTGGTGCTCAATTGATGGGATCTGAAGACTAGAGCTCTTGTCTGGCCCTTCATGGCTACCCAACAGTGTATTTGAATTGTTCAGTAATTTTTCTTCACCCCCAGAGCTGTTTATATAGCTTCTCTCTTATGAATAGAACATTTAATTTAAATCTTAACACACACTAGGGCACCCTGGCCTTGTATAGCATTTATGTTACTTTATTATAAAATTGGTTAAAATCAGTGGCTAATCAGTCACAGTGTTCCAAGATTCCACCCATACTGTGTTAAAGTTTATACAAACTGAGAACACTTCAGAATTTATAGTATGTTTTGTTGATACCCAATCTAGTCTATGGGCAGGGGATGATGGTGAAGCTTTGTAATTGTCAGCCATGTACATTTTGAAATTTTTGGAAGAATCTTTGTGCATATAGAGGGCTGAGCACCAATGGTACAATTCTGAACAATATTTTGTTTATCCTAGAGCCCTGCGCTAGTATCTGTTGAAGCAGGGTTCAACAAAGAAGATGAGATTTCTTCCCCATTTTAACTCCCCAACCCTTGTTTTTTAACTCTAACCCTAGCACAACTCTTCCGGGGAACTCAATCAACTCTTTATTGAAGATAGTCACCTTATGTACATCGATCTTCTGCACTATATCTAAAAGTTTCAGGTCTTAAAGTCTGAGACCAGGGGTAATCATTGGTTTCAAAAGGAAATATTCCTATATGTCCAATAAGATAGGTCAGAAATCATGAACTAAATAAATTATTTGGAAATTTCTCTAGGTCCCTCTCTCAATATGCAGCAAAAGTTGTCCTCCAGGGTTCTGGAAAGCGGCTAGACGAGGAGAGCCTATCTGTTGTTTTGAGTGTGTACCATGTCCTCTTGGAGAGATCGCCAATAAAACTAGTAAGTTAACTGTCCAGATAGGTTTTCCTTCTAGACAGCTAGTGTTGATGATGTTAAAAATGTTAAATTTTTAAAACACAACTCTTCTTCATTGGCTTCCTTTGTGGAGTCAGTCTGGTACAAGGAATGTTCTGTAAGATAGTTTGGCTCACCTAAATAGCTACATCATGCTGTTCAGTCATCCTACAGTTATAAACTGTATCACTCTCCAAAAACCTCCGGTGATCAGCGGTGTGAAGCAGAAGATGAACGGATGCTCTAGTCTCCCTGCTGCAGTGGTTCAAGTTCTATGATTACTTGATTCTCGATTACTGCAACTCCCTCCTCACTGGCCTCCCTCACCACAGGCTATCCCCGCTTCAGTCGATCCTGAATACGGCAGCCAGACTCATCCACCTTACCAACCGCTCCGTTTCCGCCACCCCCCTCTGCCAATCCCTCCACTGGCTTCCGATTACACAATGGATCAAATTCAGAATCCTAACACTGACGTACAAAGCTGTCCATAATACTGCCCCAAACTACATCACTAATGTAATATCCAAATACCACCCAAAACGCACTCTCTGCTCCTCACAAGACCTCCTTCTCTCTAGTTCCTTGGTCTCCTCCTCCCATGCCCACCTCCAGGACTTCTCCAGGGCATCACCCATCCTCTGGAACTCCCTACCCCAATCCATCAGACTATCACCTACTCTCCTCTTTTAGGCGCACCCTGAAAACCCACCTCTTCAGGGAAGCCTACCCCACCCCCTGGCAATTGCCGATCTCCTCCACTCTTCCTACCACTCCATCCCCCACAGCTTTTCCTCCTGTATCACTATCCCCCCCCTCCTAGATTGTAAGCTCCAAGGAGCAGGGCCCTCAAACCCCTCGTGTATCGCATTGTATTGTTATTGTACTGTCTCATGTTTTGTCTCCCATTGTAATGTACAGCGCTGAGCGAACTATTGGCGCTTTATAAATACTGTATAATAATAATAATAATAATGATGTGGGTGGTGTTGTGCTGCCCCTAGGTGTCCTTACTCCCAGTCTCAGGCTCAGATCTCCACTGGTATCATTTCCCACTGGCCTGGAATATCCAAACAGAGGTGATCTCCCTCTAACTCCCTCAAAAGAAAGAACTTCCTGGGCAGTTTAACAAAAGTTCTCTGCACTCCTCCTGCTGCACAGTGCATGTTGGGATCTGTAGTGTAACCATTATAGTGTAGCCATTATATGGCAGCCATCTCCATCTTCAACTCCAAGCATTCTCAGTGCTCTTCATACAATAGAAGTCTATGGGCTTGCTTGGCTTTGGCTCTCCCCCTGCTGGCTGGAGGAGGACGGTGCAGCATAACATTAATCTCACAGTAGAGTTAGAGAGGCAAATAAAGAGCAATGCCTTATTCTCCATGTTGTTGTAGCCTAGCACCTGGCTACATACCGTTTCATTGAGCTTTTGCTTTTTTAATGTATTAAGATGTAGAATGTCAGAATTTTATTTATTGTATTAGTAAGTGTAAGTGAACTTCAATAACCCTAATTCTTTATTTATTTAGATTCTATTGATTGCATCAGATGTCCGTGGGATCAGTGGCCAAACAGCCAGAAATCTGAGTGTCTGTCGAAATCCACAGAGTACCTCTCCTATGATGACCCGTTGGGAATGAGTCTGCTGGTTATCAGTGCTATATCCTCTTTAGTCCCTAATTTTATTTTAAAGCTTTTCATTAACCATAAAGCCAGCCCATTAGTAAAAGCCAACAATTATAACTTAAGTATTCTTCTTCTGGTTTCCCTTTCCTTTTGTTTTCTTACCTCCTTGGCATTTATTGGTTATCCCCAACCTGAGAAATGTCTCCTTCGTCAGGTTACCTTTGGCCTGGTTTTTGCCCTTTGCATCTCTTGCATTTTGGCTAAAACTATCATGGTGGTTCTTGTTTTTATGGCCACCAAACCAGGCAGCAGTTTGAAGAAATGGACCACTCCACGTGTATCCTACATGATCATTTTGACGGGTTTTTTGTTACAATTCATCTTGTGCGCAGCCTGGTTATCCCTGGCACCTCCATTCCCACAAAACAGTACACATATTCAATCCATAGTCATCATTATTGAGTGTAACGAAGGTTCTTTCATTGCTATCTGGACAATGTTGGGTTACCTCTTTATCCTGGCCACCATTAGTTTTATTGTGGCCTTTATGGCTCGAAGACTACCTGACAGCTTCAACGAGGCCCAGTACATTACCTTCAGCATGTTGGCCTTTCTCTCTGTCTGGACCTCCTATATCCCAGCATCTCTCAGTGCTCAAGGCAAATATACTGTAACAATGGAGATTTTTGCTATCTTGGCTTCCAGTTGGGCTGTGCTGATCTGTATGTTTTTGCCAAAATGCTTTGTCATATTATTTAGACCTAATCTAAACTCTAAAGAGTATATAATGAGGAAAACCAGAGTAAGATGAGGAAAAGAAAAAGCAGACTGAAAAAAATGACTTGGAGTAAACCAAGATTACAGTGTATTCCATATACAGTATCAGTGATACATCAACTGACTGTATTTTACTATTTCCTTTCCTTTATTCCCCAACTTCCTTGTGATGGGCTCATGGTATTATTTTTTTCACAATCAATGTCTGTATTACAATGCATGGATGTGTTTCTTTAATAAATATTTGACTTTCCAATGCTGATTTCAATAATATTCCTGTTAGGCAGTAAACGTTTTCTTTCCCTTGGTATCTCCAGTAGCAAGATCTCTCTTCTCTTTCTATGTTTCCTCCAGTCTCAGAGTTTTGGATGTTTTCATTAATCTTGGGGTGTTTCCTCTCCTTCAATTGACATAACGACTTCAATTGACAGGTCAAAAAGGAAAGGTGGTGGTGTCTGTCTCTATGTGAGAAGTGATCTCAGAGCGAGTGTGAAAGAGGACCTAGTGGATGGAGAGTGTGATGAGGCTGAAGTATTATGGGTGGAACTGCACATGGGGGGGTGTACTACAAAGGTAATCATTGGAGTTTGTTATAGGCATCCCAGTGTTAATGAGGAGGTGGAGACTCAGCTCCTTGCACAGATCGATGGGAATGCAAGGGCTATGATAATAGTGATAATAATGGGGGATGTTAACTATCCAGAAATTGACTGGAGTAATAGCGCTGCAGGAACAGGTAAAGGGCAAACATTTACAAACCTGCTACATAACAATTTTATGGTACAATTCATAGAGGCCCCAACTAGGAATGATACTCTGCTGGACCTGGTAATCTCAAACCATGCAGATCTTATTGCTAATGTCCATATAAAAGAACATCTGGCAAGCAGTGACCATAACATGATTTCATTTATTGTTAGCTGTAAACAACAAGCACATACGGGAAAAATAAAAATGCTCAATTTCAAGAGAGCTAATTTTCCAAGGCTGAGAGCTGCTCTCCAAGATTTAGATTGGGAGGGAATATTGGTATCACTGAACACAACACAGAAATGGGAGTTCTTCAAAAAGACTGTATGTGAACACACTGCAAAATATATTCCCATGGGCAACAAGTTTAAAAGGCTAAAAATCAAACCTATGTGGCTTACGGCCAAAGTTAAAAAGGCTATAGATAATAAGAAAAGAGCTTTTATTAAATATAAAAATGAAGCAACGCGATCATTGTTTAAACATTACAAAGAATATAACAGAATATGCAAAAAGGAAATAAAAACCACAAAAATTTTAAATGAACGACAGATTGCAAAAGATAAAATTCTTCAAATATATTAATAGTAAAAAGGTCCAGTCCGAGCATGTAGTCCCTTTACAGAATCATCTAGAGGGGGTGACTGGGGACAAAGAGAAGGCAAATTTAATAAATCCCTTCTTCAGCTCTGTGTATACAAAGGAGCATGGGGGGGGTTCTTGTCCATAATGGGGCGTGGTACTGACACAGCTCCAGATGATCCACATTGGCTCACAATTGATATGATCCAGAAATATTTAGGCAGAATAAAGGTGAATAAAGCCCCTGAATTGTATGGCATACATGAACGGGGCCTTAAAGAATTGAGCTCTGTCATTTCAGAGCCATTGTTCCTAATTTTTAGGGACTCTTTAATGACTGGCATAGTACCAATGGATTGGCGTAAGGCCAATGTGGTGCCAATATTTAAAAAGGGGTCAAAATCTTTACCAAGTAATTATAGACCTGATAGTTTAACTTTTATAGTTGGGAAAATACTGGAGAGTATAAGAAAAGACCACATAAATGAGTTCTGCTGGAAAAAATTACTTTAAGTAACAGACAGCATGGATTCATGAAAGAGAAATTGTCAAACAAATCTGATTTCTTTTTTTGGTTGAACTGGATGGACTTTTGTCTTTTTCAGCCAGACTAATTATGTAACTATGTAACTTTACTGTATATGGCCGACCTGGGAACCAACACACAGAGATCTTATTGCTCTAGCTATTACAGGTTGGATGAGATGCTAGAATCACCATTTTGATATTTGTACATTGCGACAATGTCTCCTCTCATGCATCTTTTCCAGGGAAAATACGTTTACCGTGTGTAGCCATTCCTCATAACTGAGATCCTTTACCCCCCTTATTAGCTTTGTTGCCCTTCACTGAATTCTGGGTGATCAGAACTGGACAACATACTCAAGATACAGCTGAACCAGAATTTTGTAATGTTGTAGAATTATAGTTTTATCGCTTTAGTAAACATCCTTTTTAATGCAAGCTAATAGTTTGCTGACTTTGCTTCCTGCAGCTTGGCATTGCATGCTATTGCTGAGTCTGTCATCTACTAGGACCTCCAGATCCTTTTCCATTTTCATGTCCCCCAGATGTTCTCCCCCTAGCTAGTAACGTTTATATTTTTAGCCTCCAAGTGCATTACTTTATATTTTCCTACATTGAACCTCATTTGTCATGTAGTTGCCCAGCCCTCCAAGACCTTCTTCTAAGGTTGCTGTATCCTGTTGTGAGGTTATTACCCTGCTTAAAGTGGAGTTACACCCAAAAGGGGAAGTTCCGCTTTAATGCTTTGTCCCCCGCTCCCCATTAGGGTTGGCACCTTTGGGGAGCGGGGAGCAGATACCCAAATTTGAAGGTACCCAGTCCCACTTCCACTGCAATCGCCTAGGTGATCGGAAGTGGAAGTTGTCCCACCCCCCTCCCCGTAGTCTTCTTGGACACGTGACAGGTCCCAGAGGACTACGGGGCCATTCACAAAGTACAGAGCTTCTCACGCATGCGCAGTGGGCACCCAGCTGTGAAGCAGCAAGCTGTCACAGCTGGATGCCCACACTGAAGATGCTAGCACCAGGGAGAGAAGACGGCTGGTGAAACCAGAGGAAGTGAGGACACCGCTGGACCAGGGGACAGGCATGTGGCTGTATTTTAAAAGTCAGCAGCTACTCCGCTTTAATGTTGTATTGCCAGCAAAAGCTGAGGTTGAATTGTTTATACCAACCTCTATGTTGTTTATGAACAGGTTAAACAGAATTGGCCCAAGGACAGAGCCCTGGTGTACCCCACTTACAACTCCAGGCCATTCTGAAGATATGCTATTTATCACCAATCTTTGGACATGCTCCTGAAACCAGTTTTCTATGTAGATGCATACACTATCATCAGCAGACCTCAATTTGAAAATTAGGTATTTTTTGAGTACCATATCAAATGCTTTGGCAAAATATACAGTAGATATACTACATCCACAGGCCTTCCTGATCCAGATCCATATTGCAGCCCATTTCCTCATAAAATATTAACAGGTTGATCTGGCAAAAATGACCCTTTATAAATCCATGCTGGTTACTACTAATGATATTATTTTCATCTGCAGATTCCTGGATATAGTCCCTTATAACCTCCTCCAATAGTTTACATACTATATATGTTAGGCTGACTGGCCTGTAGTTTCCAGGTATGTATCCTGACCCTTTTGAGAATATTGGTACCAAAATGGCTTTTGGACAATCAGCTGGTACCATTCTGGTCAGTAAGCTGTCCTTAAAGATTAGGACTAACAGTCTAGCAATGACCTGGCTAAATTCTTTGAGAACTCTCAGATGTAAGCCATCTGGTCTTGGCAATTTGTTCACATTAAGTTTTTCAATTCTTTTTAGAACACTTGATTCTGTTAGCAACAAGGGTACAATCCATGCTGTGTTGCTAACAATAACGTCTTCTCTGTTACCCCTCCTTTTCCACAGAAAAAAATGAGGAAAATAATGTATTTAACACAGTTAAATTTTCCCTGTCACTCCGAACCCACTTCCCCTGAATATCTTTTATTGAGCCAATATGTTCTAACTTTGCCTTTTTGATATTAATATAATTTTTTTTAAATGTGATATTCATTTTACTCTCCTCTGCTATTAGTCTTTCATTTTCTCTTTTTTGCTGCCCTGAACGTGCTCTTACATTTTTTTTTGCATTCTTTGTAGTGTTGTAATGCTGAAGATGTCCCCTTATATTTTTTAAAGGACAGTTTCTCTGTAATATATCTCTTTACGCTTGAATTTAACCACCCAGGTGTAACCTTAGTTTTTTATGTGTGTTGCCCATTGTAATACACTGGCTAATGCCATTAAATAATATGTCCTTAAAGCACTCCCATATTTCCTCAGTGTTTTTTTGCTTCTAATGTCGAGATGTATAGTATAGAGCACAATTTAGTAAAGTTGGCTCTTTTGAAATGTAATGTTCTTGTACCATTACTCCAGTCAATTTCTGGGTAGTTAAAATCCCCCATTATTATCACTGTCCCACCCCTTGCAGCCCTTTCGATCTGTGCAAGGGGCTGAGTCTCCATCTCCTCATTAACACTGGGAGGCCTATAACAAACTCCAATGATTACCTTTGTAGTACGCACCTCCATGTGCAGTTCCACCCATAATGCTTCAGCCTCATCACACTCTCCATCAGCTAGGTCCTCTTTCACACTCGCTCTGAGATCGCTTCTCACATAGAGACAGACACCACCACCTTTCCTATTTAATCTGCCTCCATCTTTCCCCATTCCACCCACCAATAAGTACTGACCCCTGTCTAATCTGTCTACCCCATTATAATCTAATTCTCCCTGCCCCCTTGATCCTAGTTTAAATACTCCTCCAGCCTCCCCTCTCCTCCAGCACAGCAGACCCTCTTCCCCTCTTGCGTCCAGCTGCCACCTCCCACCTCCAGTCCTCCTCTCATCTACAGTTCACCTCTCACCTCCAATCCATCTCTAACCTCCAGTCCACCTCTCACTTCCAGCTTCTCCCTCACCTCCAGTCCATTTTTCACCTCTAGATTCTGCCTCTCACATCCAGGGTCTGCCTCTCACCCAGGGGTGGACTGACAACTCATGGGGCCCCGGGCAATAGGGGATCATGGGGCCCCTGTGTCCTTGCCCATACTCAAAAAAGCCTATGAAAAAGGTACCAGGGGCAACTCATGGGGCCCCCTACTGACCCCAGCCCATCGGGCAGTGCCCGAGTTTCCAAATGGTCAGTCCACCCCTGCTCTCACCTCAGCATCTCCCTCACCTCCTATCTGACTCTCACCTTAATGTTCACCTCTTGCCTCCAGTTTTCACCTCCAGGTTCTGCCTTTCACCTTCAGCTTCCACCTCTCATCTCCGGCCTGCCTCACCTCCAGTCCACCTCTCACCTCCAGTCCGTCTCTTACCTCCAGTCCATCTCTCACCTTCAGAGTTTGCCTCTCACATCCAGAGTCTTTTTCTCACTTCCAGTCTGGCTCTCACATCTAGCTTCATCTCCAACATCCAGCTTCTGTTTCTCGCCTCTAGAGTCTGCCTCTCACATCCAGCTTCCACCTCTCACCTCCAGAGTCAGCTTCTCACCTACAGTCTGCCTTCCACCTCTCACATCCAGCATTTGCCTGTTACCTCCAGCGTCTTTCTCTCACCTCCAGGTTCTGCCTTTCACCAAACTGGGGGATTGACCCTAGTACTATATCTCCTGGAAGCTTCTTCCATAAACAGGCAAGGGAAATTGATCACCTAGCTTAGGAAACCTTCACCAGAATAAAACAATAAATCACTGCTCCACTGACTGCAGTGTAGTCAAAAACTAAATTTAGCTTGACAGCCTAACTAGAGGATGGCACTACATTTGAAATTTGTGAACAACACAACACATAAACATCTTCTGTTTGAGGCATTCGCAGGGATGTTGTTTTAGCCCCAAGCCTTAAGCTGATTAAGCTAACACTGACCGATCTTCTGAAGTTCTTGACAAACCAGCCAAAATGCACTTTGTGGGTGACCCTGTTGGCACCCTCCTACCCAGCATTTTTCAACTGAAAAATCAAAGAACCCAGGTGGAAAATTGTCTGCCGAACAGCAGCTGCATCCAATCAAATGCAACCATTTTTGGGTATTTTGACAGTCACTGGCACTGGCTGTCAAAACACAATAGATCTGGTGTTCTCTTTGTTATTGATATGTGTAGTGTCACCATGCCAAGAGCAATAGATCACTCTAAGAAAGAAACAAACAATGTCCTCAAAAAGAAAGTTGTGGATGCCTATGAATCTGGTAAGGGTTTAACTAGGTCACCAAATGATTTGAAATTATTCATTCTCCTGTAGTGCTGGCCATGGATGGATCAAAATTCAGCAGGGAATGGCCAAATTTTGATCCATGTGTAGCAGTTCTACAGTTGTTAGATCAGCTTCTGTCGAACTGGAATGTTGGAAAACTCTTGTTGATCTGAGTTCCACTTCCAGAATATAATGTTCTGGTGGGAACATCATTTGTGGCCAGATTTAGAAAATCAATCTGCAAGTGGCATGGATTTCAAACAACTGCTAATTTGCCCAGGACTGGCTGGCCAAATTCAACCCAAGTACTGAGCATTTCATTCTAAAAGAAGTGTCCGCAAAATGTTATCATGAGTTGTTCAGGTAACCCTTGCAAAAGATAGGGTCAGTGCATGCATCTACAATGAAAAAGAGATTGCACCAATTTAATCTTCGTGAAAGGTCTATTAGGAAAAGCATTTGCTAGAGCAAGAATACAAATTGTTATTGAACATATAGGCAAAGAACAGACCTTCTGAAACAATGTTCTGAATACTGGTTATTCAAAGACAGAATTGTTTGGTCACAGTATACATGTTTGCCCAAAGTCAAAATCAGTAAAGTGCCTTGAAAAAGTCTTCGTACCTCTTGACATTTTCCACATTTTCATATTACAACCAAAAACGTAAATGTATTTTATTGGGATTTTATTTGATAGACCAACACAAAGTGACACATAATTGTGAAGTGGAAGGAAAATGATAAATGCTTTTCATAATTTTTTACAAATATATATCTGAAAAGTGTGGCGTGCATTTGTATTCAACCCCCTTTACTCTGATAACCCTAACTAAAATCTAATGGAACCCACTGCCTTCAGAAGTCACCTAATTAGTAAATAGAGCCCACCTGTTTGTGATTTAATCTCAGTATAAATACAGTAGTTCTCTGAAGCCCTCAGAGGTTTGTTAGAGAACATTAGTGAACAAAGTGTTCAGGAAGGCCAATGAACACACCAGACAGGTCAGGGATATACTTGTGGAGAAGTTTAAAGCAGGGTTAGGTTATAAAAAAATTCCCAATCTTTGAACAGCTCAAGGAGCACTGTTCAATCCATCATCCGAAAATGGAAAGAGAATGGCACAACTGCAAAGCTACCAAGACATGGCCGTCCACCTAAACTGACAGGCTGGGCAAGGAGAGCATTCATCAGAGAAGCAGCCAAGAGGCCCATGGTAACTCTGGAGGAGCTGCAGAGATCCACATCTCAGGTGGGAGAATCTGTCCACAGGACAACTATTAGTCATGCACTCCACAAATCTGGCCTTTATGGAAGAGTGGCAAGAAGAAAGCCATTGTTGAAAGAAAGCCATAAGAAGTCCCGTTTGCAGTTTGCCAGAAGCCATGTGGGGGACACAACAAACATGTGGAAGAAGGGGCTCTGGTCAGATGAGACCAAAATGGAACTTTTTGGCCTTAAAGTAAAACGCTATGTGTGGTGGAAAACTAACACTGCACATCACCTTGAACACACCATCCCCACTGTGAAACATGGTGGTGGAAGCATCTTGTTGTGGGGACGCTCTTCTTCAGCAGGGACAGGGAGGCTGGTCAAAGTTGATGGGAAGATGGATGGAGCCAAATACAGGGCAATCTTAGAAGAAAACCTGTTAGAGTCTGCAAAAGACTTAAGACTGGGACAGAGGTTCACCTTCCAGCAGGACAACGACCCGAAACATCCAGCCAGAGCTACAATGGAATGGTTTAGATCAAAGTATATTCATGTGTTAGAATGGCCCAGTCATAGTCCAGACCTAAATCCAATGGAGAATCTGTGGCAAGACTTGAAAATTGCTGTTCCCAGACACTCTCCATCCAATCTGACAGAGCTTGAGCGATTCTGCAAAGAAGAATAGGCAGAAATGTCCCTCTCTAGATGTGCAAAACTGGGAGAGACATCCCCAAAAAGACTTCCAGCTGGAATTGCAGCCAAAGGGGGTCCTAAAAGTATTGACTCCGGGGGGCTGAATACAAATGCCGCCACACTTTTCACAGATTTATTTGTAAATCATTTTGACAACCATTTCTCATTTTCCTTCCACTTCACAATTATGTGCCATTTTGTGTTGGTCCATCACATCAAATTCCAATATAATACATTTACATTTTTTACATTTTTTACATGACAACATGTGGAAAGTTTCAAGGGGTATGAATACTTTTTTCGAAGGCACTGTATTTCAGGAGAAGACTCTCATACCAACAGTGAAACACAGTGGTGGAAATGTTCTGCTGTGGGGTTGCTTTGCTTCTTCAGGGCTTGGGTAGCTCACTGTAGTTGCGTCAACTATACATTCTGCATTTACTAAAGGCAAATAGGCTGTGCACTTCAAGGAAGGGGAACATGCAAGGAAAAATTAAAAAAACAGCATTGTTGCTTGCACATAATTGGATGATAAAAATTATCAAAGCTTCCCCTCATTCCAGAGCTTCCTCTCAGATTTAGCGCAACCGCACTTGTAGTGCACAGTATATTTGACTTTAGTAAATCAACCTCCATCTGTCTGAAAGCTGAAGTTGAACTGGAAATTAATCTTTCAACACGATCATGAGCAGAAGAACACCAGCAAATCCACCAAGGAATGGCTCAAGAAGATACAAGAGGGGGTTATGGATTGCCCTGGTCAAAGCCTTGATTTGATTTCAATGGAAGTTTTAGTGGGGGTCTTGAAATGGGCAATTTAGGCAAGGAAACCGGCAAACATGTAAAG
This sequence comes from Staurois parvus, assembly GCF_062004578.1. Lineage (NCBI taxonomy): Eukaryota > Metazoa > Chordata > Amphibia > Anura > Ranidae > Staurois > Staurois parvus. Next base: position 1,668,673 of record NW_028318443.1, read on the forward strand.
AAATGTTGCATGGTGAAGTGGTCAAATGTTTCAATGTCATTGCCAGAGAGTGGTGGGCAGTTATACAAAATGCCTACAAGAAGTAATTTCTCCTACAGGGGACAATGTCATCTTTTGATGCAGAGCGTTTACTTACTTTTTCCAGAGAGCACCATTGCATCTACTGACATTTTTGTTGAGGAGGTGATGGAAAAGCCAAATATTCTTGTGTTGTTCAATAATATCATATTAAACTGCTGTTTCTGTTTGAATGTTTGAATCAAAATCTAATGTACACTATATTGCCAAACGTATTGGGCCACCAGCCTGTACACACGCATGAACTTTAATGGCCCCCCAGTCTTCGTCCGTAGGGTTCAATATTGAGTTGGCCCCGCCCTTTGCAGCTATAACAGCTTCAACTCTTCTGGGAAGGCCGTCCACAAGGTTTAGGAGGGTGTCTATGGGAAGGTTGGACCATTCTTCCAGAAGCACATTTGTGAGGTCAGGCACTGATGTCGGGGGAGGAGGCCTGGCTTGCAGTCTCCACTCTAATTCATCCCAAAGGTGTTCTATGGGGTCGAGGTCAGGACTCTGTCCAGGCCAGTCAAGTTCCTCCACCCCAAACTGGCTCATCCATGTCTTTATGGACCTTGCTTTTTGCACTGGTGAACATTCATGTTGGAACAGGAAGGGGCCATCCCCAAACTCTTCCCACAAAGGAGCATGAAATTGTCCCAAATGTCTTGGTATGCTGACGCCTTAAGAGTTCCCTTGACTGGAACTAGGGGGCCAAGCCCAGCCCCAAAAAACAGCCCCACACCATAATCCCCCCTCCACCAAACTTTACACATGGCACAATGCAGTCAGGCAAGTATCATTCTCCTGGCAACCCCAGACACATCCATCGGACTGCCAGACAGAGAAGTGTGATTGGTCACTCCAGAGAACACGTCTCCACTGCTCTAGAGTCCAGTGGTGGCGTTCTTTACACCACGGCATCCAACACTTTGCATTGCACTTGGTTATGCAAGGCTTGGATGCAGCTGCTCAGCCATGGAAACCCATTCCATGAAACTCTCTACGCTCATCTGAAGGCCACACCAAGTTTGGAGGTCTTTAGCTATTGACTCTGCAGACAGTTGGTGACTTCTGCGCACTGTGCACTTCAGCATACACTGACCCCGCCCTGTCATGTGACATGGCCTACCACTTGGTGGCTGAGTTGCTGTTGTTCCCAGTTGCTTCCAGTTTGTTATAACAATTTATTCTAACAGTTGAGCGTGGAATTTTTAGTAGCCAGAAAATGTCACGGATGGACTTATTGCCCAGGTGGCAACCTATCACGGGACCACGCTTGGAGTCACTGAGCTCCTGAGAGCGACCCATTCTTTCACCAATGTTTGTAGAAGCAGTCTGCATGCCTAGGGGCTTGATTGTATACACCTGTGTCCATGGAGGGGATTGGAACACCTGAATCACATGGAGGGCTGGCCCCAGGGGCAGACTGACCATTCAAGCACTCAGGCACTGCCCGAGGGCCCGGGGTCAGTAGGGGGCCCCATGAGATGCCCCTTGTTACCTTTCATTGGCTGTTTCATAGGCTTTTTTGGGTGTGGGCGAGGACACAGGGGCCCCATGATTCCCTATTGCCCGGGGGCCCCATGAGTTGTTATTCCGCCCCTGGCTGGCCCAATACTTTTGGCACTATAGTGTATGTCTATTCAAATATATGCAACAAGTCAAGAAGTTCTATGGGGTTTACTTATCTTTTAACATGGCTGTGTGTATAAATAAATAATATATACAGTATATATATATATATATATATATATAAAAAATAAATATATATATATACTGTATATATAAATATAATATATATATATATATATATATATATACTGTATATATTATTTATATATATATATATATATATATATACACACACACACATATCTACAGTATGTGTGTGTTTGTGTGTGAATGAAAGAGAAAGGGAAAAGGGGTTCAATGGTGAATATAATTATTTGGACATACTTCATTTCAGAAACTCCTATGTATCCCCCTACACCTTGCTTCTCCTGGGAAGAGGTTGCCCAATTCTACTAGGATTATATCGATTAAATTAGTATAATGAGGCAATTAAACGCAGCCCATAAATGCCGTCTTGGTGACAATGACAGCACTGAAGGCAGCTCTCTGCAGAGTCTCATATGGAAAGGAGTCGCTGTACAGGAGTCCATGACTGTGAATTGTAAGTAGTGAGTGAGTACGAGTGAGTACGTTTCTATTACAACCCAATACAGACTTTACCCTAGCTTCACACCTAAGCGTTTTCCGCAGCGTTTTGCATTTTGCAGAAACGCAGTACACTCCATTTAACATGATTTCCTATGGCGCAGGTTCACATCTCCGCGTTTTCACCCGGCACGTTTTTTGGAAAGGGTCAGACTTTTTTAAATGCAAAACGTTGTGTTTTTGGTTCTATAGACTTCAATGGTAACGCTGCAGAAAAGCATTTAGTGTGTTTTTACCACGTTTTTGATGCATTTTGCGTTTTAAATCTGCCTAGCAACAATTTTTAAAAAACACGCAAAATGCATCAAAAACACACAAAAACGCATGTGCAAAAATGCAAAACAGACCACAGAAACAGTTCTTTTTGGATTTTCCTGGTCCTTTGAGGGCAGCATAGCTTGCGATCTTTCTATACTCCATGTGAGGATACAGACATTGTGGAGTCCACTGTCCAGCGCAGGAGTTCAGGCATTCGGTTGCTTCTTTTCTTCCTATCAAACCACAGAAACGGATCAAACGCAACCTGCATAGGTGTGAACCTAGCCTAAGGCCGGCCATACATGGGTCAAAATTCGACCGATTTTTCATCCGAAAATCAGACCTAAGAATAATCGTCCAATTTTCGTTCTGTTAGTGGGGTCAATGGCATCGGCCGATTTTCGTGGTTCCTTCCCTTTTTCGGTGATCGGGCATGTTGGAAAATTTGTGAAAAATGACCGATTTTCGACTCAATGATGGTCAAATCGTACAATCGTTTTTCCGAAAAGAATATGCGCATGAGCCGTGACCTGGAAGGAACAGAAATTTCGCCTGTTATATGGAGTGAAGTTTATGACTCGGTCGACCGATTTTCGAAATTATTGATGGCGCCGTCGGATTACCGAGCGAACAACGCTTTTGATTTTCAGACGAAAAATCGTTCAGAATTCCAACCATGTATGGCCTGCATAATAGATCTTTGAGTATGACGTGTAACTAAAACAAGCTCAGCTGTGGCATTTAAAGAAAGTCTTCAGCAGGTTCCTTGAAAATGTGATTTCCTTTTGCTTTTCGAAGTGTCATTTACCTCTGCTAAAGGCGGTATTAAACCCAAAAGCAAGCATTTATGATTTAGCAGCTTACCAATTCGTAGTATTTTAGAATTTCTTTCTTCTGTTTTCTCCTAGTGATCCAGCTAGTAAGTCTGTTGTTTTTTTAAAAACCACAAGCTTTCTTGCAGATGCAACTACAGGCACGGGACAAATTATTTCCTACTGACAGGGGTGATTACAATGGTTAGCTTTTTATTATTTGTGTAAAACCTTTATCCCAAAAGCGAAAACAACTGATTATAAAGAGCTGTAGTTTGACTTCAATTTGTTAGTGTATTTCAATCTGCTAGTACATCTAACACTCACCTCCCTCCAGACTGACAATGCTGCTGTCCAAAGGTGCCCCCTGTGCTCCTTCATCCGGAGTGGGGGCGCTCTAATAGAGGAGGTTGTGTTACTGGCCAGATCACCAGGTGAAAACAGAGGGGAAAATAGCCTAAGAGCTCCCACAGCCGGTCCTATTGCCTATTGGGAGGATCTCATATAAAATGACATGTTTGTTGCAGGGGATACCGAAAATCTGTCTTGTATCTTAGTGCAGACCTCTGGGAAGATCAGTGAGCCAATCACACAAGCAGGAAATGACATTTCTAGGTATTGCTGTGTATACCATTTGTGTACAGAACGCCTCCAGGTAGCCGTATTGTATTTCACAGAAAATTGCAGCATTGAAAAGGAAAAGTGATTTTTAATAGCATTCAATTACAATATGACTTGTGTCGTAATTTTATATGCTATATTATGGTTTTTTTTTTGCTAATTTTTTCCCATGAAAGTGGAATTACCCTTTAAGGGCAGCACAGTGGCTAAATGGTTAGCACTGGCAGTACTGGGGTCATTGGTTCGCATCCCAAACCAAGGCACCAGCTGTCTGGAGTTTGCATGTTCTCCCTGTGCCTGCGTAGGTTTCCTACAGATACTCCAGTTTCCTCTTACGCCCCAAAGACATGCTGGAAGCAGGGGCGGACTGACCATTTGGAAACTCGGGCACTGCCCAAGGGCCCGGGGTCAGTAGGGGGCCCCATGAGATGCCCCTGGTACCTTTTTTATAGGCTTTTTTGAGTTTGGGCAAGGACACAGGGGCCCCATGATCCCCTATTGCCCAGGGGCCCCATGAGTTGTCAGTCCGCCCCTGGCTGGAAGGTTAATTGGCTCCTGTCTAAATTGGCCCTAGTAAATTTAAGTTAGGGACCTTAGATTGTACGCCCCCTGAGTGTTAGGGACTGATGTGAATGTACAATATATATGTAAAGCAGTGCGTAAATTGACAGCACGATATAAGTACCTGAAATAAATAAATAACAAATAAGACACACCCCACTCAGTAATGCTAATATGGTAAAAAAAAGTAGTTGCCTGATGTGAAGGATACAATGAAATTAAATGCTTGTTGCTATCCCTGTGTTTAATTTACACCCACAGATATCACTGCTTGATCCTTAAACAAGATGGTCTCCTTATCTACGACAATGTGGACTCTGGTCCTTTCACAGCTCATTCCAGTTTTTCATTCAGATGATCAAAAATGCCGTTTGGATGTCTCCCAGCTGGAGGCGATGGTGCAGCCTGGAGATATCATGATTGGTGTGGTGTTACCTCTACACTTTGATAAGGTCTACCAACAAGTCCTCTTTAAGGAGAAGCCACCTAAGACCACCTGTACAATGTAAATAGAGTTTAACTTGCCCTGGTTTTATGCCTACCCAGTGAATCCTTATTGAGTATGTTCTAGCCAACCTACACTAACCAGCCACTTTATTAGGTACACCTTGCTAGTGCCACGAAAATCTCCCCCACACCATGACCCCACCACCAGTCTGAACCATTGATACAAGGCAGGATGGATCCACCACACCATGACCCCACCACCAGTCTGAACCATTGATACAAGGCAGGATGGATCCACCACACCATGACCCCACCACCAGTCTGAACCATTGATACAAGGCAGGATGGATCCACCACACCATGACCCCACCACCAGTCTGAACCATTGATACAAGGCAGGATGATGGATCCACCACACCATGACACCACCACCACCAGCCTGAACCATTGATACAAGGCAGGATGGATCCACGACACCATTACACCACCACCACCAGCCTGAACCATTGATACAAGGCAGGATGGATCCACCACACCATGACACCACCACCACCAGCCTGAACCATTGATACAAGGTAGGATGGATCCACCACACCATGACACCACCACCACCAACCTGAACCATTTATACAAGGCAGAATGGATCCATGCTTTCATGTTGTTTACACCAAATTCTGACCCTACCATCTGAATGTCGCAGCAACCAGTCTGCCCATTCTCCTCTGACCTCTGACATCAACGGGGCACCCTGGTCCACACAACTGTTGCTCAATGGATATTTTCTCTTTTTTTGGACCATTCTCTGTAAACCTTAGAGATGGTTGTGCGTGAAAATCCCAGTAGATCAGCAGTTTTTGAAATACTCAGACCAGCCCGTCTGCCACCAACAACCATGCCACATACAAAGCCACTTAAATCCCCTTTCTTCCACATTCTAATGCTCAGTTTGAACTTCAGCAAGTTGCTTCACCCCGTCTAGATGCCTAAATGCATTGAGTTGCTACCATGTAAATGGCTGATTAGCTATTTGTGTTATTAAGCAATTGAACAAGTGTACCTAGTAAAGTGGCCGGTGAGTGTATATTCCACTGAATGGTGTTAATGGTTAATATAAAAATGTTTTCCTTTCTCCTGGGATTTGCAATTCTTCACATTGCAGCTGAGGTCTCATGGTATCTATGGGATTAGCTGGAAGCACTGATATTTAGGCATCAGCAAATGCACCAACCATGATCTTCCTTTTTGGTAGAGATCATGTGAATAACACAGCTGTGCTCATAAGTTTATATACCCTTGGTGGAACTTTCCAGAAAATATGAGTGATCCTGCAAAACGCTATTTGATTTCAGAATGTTGGTCAGATGAAGCTATCATCACAGAATTTTGTGTGCCCTTTGACAATGATACAGATAACTGAAAGCACTCAGATTGCCCTTTTGAAAAAAATTATACACCCTTGAATGTTTGAGCTGATACTATGCACTCAAGTTGACATGATAGGCTGAAATGTCATTGAAGGGTAATCATCCACACCTGTGGCTTGTTTGAATGTATTAGTGTCTGTGTATAGTAATGGAGGCCATAGATGGGGAGAAAACCGGCCGATTTTTCTTTAAAAAAAAATGAAAAATCGGTCGTTCAAGCGGCCGACGTTACCAGGAATGGTAAAAAAAATCGGCCGATTTTCATCCTGTCTACAGCCGGCAAAAAGTGTCCCTGCAGAGAGCTCCGCTATTTCTTTGACAGTTCTTTGACATTTATAGCGGTTGCAACAATGTATCTATTTGTATCCATTTAGGATACAGATGTTTTTATTCGGAAACAAATAGATACATTGTTGCAACCGCTATAATTGTCAAAGAACTGTCAAAGAAATAGCGGAGCTCTCTACAGGGACACTTTTTGCCGGACTGGAATTCCTCTTCTTCTTCATCCTCTTCTTCTTCTTCCTCTTCTTCTTCTTCATCCTCTTCTTCTTCATCATCCTCTTCTTCATCCTCTTCTTCATCTTCCTCTTCTTCTTCATCCTCTTCTCCTTCTTCTTCTTCATCCTCTTCTTCTTCATCATCCTCTTCTTCATCCTCTTCTTCATCTTCCTCTTCTTCTTCATCCTCTTCTCCTTCTTCTTCTTCATCCTCTTCTTCTTCTTCTTCTTCTTCTACTTCTACTTCTTCATCTTCTTCTTCATCCTCTCCTTCTTCTTCTTCTTCCTCTTCTTCAACCTCTTCTTCTTCTTCTTCCTCATCCTCTTCTTCATCCTCTTCTTCTTCATCCTCTTCTTCTTCTTCTTCTTCTTCATCCTCTTCTTCATCTTCTTCATCCTCTTCTTCTTCTTCATCCTCGTCTTCATCTTCTTCATCCTCTTCTTCATCCTCTTCTTCTTCTTCATCCTCTTCTTCATCTTCTTCATCCTCTTCTTCCTCTTCCTCTTCCTCTTCCTCTTCTTCATCCTCTTCTTCAGCTTCTTCATCCTCTTCTTCATCCTCTTCTTCATCATCCTCTTTATCCTCTTCTTCTTCTTCTTCTTCATCCTCTTCTTCTCCATCCTCTTCTTCATCTTATTCATCCTCTTCTTCTTCTTCTTCTTTATCTTCTTCTTCATCCTCTTCTTCTTCTTTGTCTTCTTCATCCTCTTCTTCTTCATCCTCTTCTTCTTCTTCATCCTCTTCTTCTTCATCCTCTTCTTCATCCTCTTCTTCTTCATCCTCTTCATCCTCTTCTTCTTCTTCTTCTTCCTCTTCATCCTCTTCTTCTTCATCCTCTTCTTCTTCCTCCTCTTCTTCATCCTCTTCCTCTTCTTCTTGTTCTTCTTCTTCTTCATCCTCTTCTTCTTCATCCTCTTCTTCTTCTTCCTCTTCTTCTTCTTCATCCTCTTCTTCATCCTCTTCTTCTTCCTCTTCCTCTTCTTCTTCTTCATCCTCTTCTTCTTTTTCTTCTTCTTTTTGTCTTCCTCTTGCAGGTCACTGCTCATGCGCAGATTTTTTTATCGGTAAAAAGATCGGCTGATTTGCCCATAATTGCCGCGAAAATCGGCCGATCGGCAAAATCGGCCGATTTTTTTCCAACTTTACCGATAAAAAAAATCTGCCAAAATACCGAAAAATGGCCAAACAATTAACCCACTAACGATCCGAAAACCTGCCGATTTTATTTTCGCACGAAAAATCGGCCGATTTTCAACCCATCTATGGCCTGCATAACTGAGTTTCTAAGCTCTTGAGAATCCCTTTGTGCTTCATTCAGGATTGTGCCTGCTTTACTGGTTACTATAAGTCCTAATCCCCACAGGGAATTTAGTCCCTGTGCATGTTACTCTAGGTCAGTGTTTCTCAACCTTTTTCAGTCAAGACACCCTTTAAAATTATGGACAGTCTTGAGGCACCCCATTCTAAAATGTGAGAAACTATTCTAATAGTTTTATATAACGCAGCAACATCCACACATGTAGGACACCCAACATTAGAGGTGATTTATTCTTTTAATCAAAAACACTTCTGCACACTGGTACTGACTAGTATTCCAGTGTTTCTCCTCTCCCTCAGTTTTTCTCCATCACTTATGGAGGGGGTGGGGGAGGGTCAAACTAGGATGCTGTGCAGGCGACTGACAACCTTCTCATCAACTGATGATGTCATTGGCTGTCAAGACGCCTGCGGCTAGAAGGTTGTAATGGTGCGCAATGAAAACCTGTGGCTTTGTGTAACTAAAAGGCAGAATTGTTCCACCCGCTGGCTTGTATAAACATTTTGGGCAAATTTAGGCTGCTATAGGTGATGCCACACTAGCAAGCTATATTTCCTGACCACTTGTACAAGAACAAGCATTACATAGACTTTATGGTCACAACCAGTGGAGTCAACAAGGTCTATGAAAAGAAGCACACCATCCCTACCATGAAGTATGGAGGTGGATCTCTACTGAGCTGCAACAGCACAGGGACGTAGAGGAAAATCTGCATTTATCTACCCTGAAGTTGTACATTGGGGAAGGGGGGGGGGGTTATTTGAACCTTCCAACATGACAATAATCCAGAACATAATGCGAAGTTCCAGTCATGTTTGTGTTTATTAAAAGTCAGCAGCTACATAAACTGTATCTGCTGACTTTTAATAAACACACACTTACTTGTCCCAGGGTCCAGCGATGTTCTCACCCGCACCATCTCTTCTCTGCTTCTTCTCTCCCCGACACCGGCATCACAACTGTGGGCACCAGGCTGTGACAGCTTGTGGCTTTACAAATCAATTCATTTGGGGTTTTTTTGTTGTGACAATAACACGTGATCACTGTGACCAATCACAGCTAGTGACACAATTGCATACAGTAGATAGCATGAAAGGAAGCCAGCTATTGTTTACAATTGTTATTGATGGGTCACATGGAACTGGCAACGGGCCGGTACACTGATCTGTCATTGGCTGTTTCCAAGGTACACAGCTGGTGACAGATCTTACCACAGCGCGGCCACGCGATCCGTAAAGATAGGAAATGAAAAAAAGTGAGCGCTGATCCTAGAAAGCAGCTAAGCACTCTAAGTAACCAATAAATACTTATACAGAATAATATAAATAAAAGTGCAGCGCTAAGTGATAAATCTGAAAGTTGTCCACTATAAGTCCAGTTCATATAAACGTGCCAGGTGACAAACGGAAATCCACAATGGTGATCGGTGAGGAAGTAGCAGAAATGCGCACTCACCAGAAGGCGGATATATATAAGCAGTATATATCAAAAGCTCATGGATCCTCGGTCAAGAAGAAACAGGTCTGGTCACTGTGGATTAGCCTTTCCTTTCCTCAAGGGTGCAGAGCAAAATTCTTCCTCCTCTTAGGTGGATCAGCAGACGTTGTCGCTGCAATGATCTGTACGGACTCAGGAAGTGAGATGGCCGGAGAAATAATCCTGTTATACAATGTTACCAATACCTTTAACAGGATTATTTCTCCGGCCGTCTCACTTCCTGAGTCCGTACAGATCACTGCAGCGACAACGTCTGCTGATTGGCCCACGCCGGCTCCCGTAGTATCCCTCCTAGAGGCTGCCGGGAGTTGTAGTTTGCTGCATTTCCCAGTGTTTCCCTGTCATGGCTGCCTCCAGTTAGGAGTACCTCTTCGCAGAGTCCTTATTAGGAATCCAAGCATCCACCTAAGAGGAGGAAGAATTTTGCTCTGCACCCTTGAGGAAAGGAAAGGCTAATCCACAGTGACCAGACCTGTTTCTTCTTGATCGAGCATCCATGAGCTTTTGATATATACTGCGTGTATATATCCGGCTTCTGGTGAGTGCGCATTTCTGCTACTTCCTCACGGATCACCATTGTGGATTTCCATTTGTCACCTGGCACGTTTATATGAACTGGACTTATAGTGGACAACTTTCAGATTTATCACTTAGCGCTGCACTTTTATTTATATTGATCCGTAAAGATAGCATATGACGCCTATCCAGATCGATGAGAGTCCTGCTTGGCCGTCATTTTGCTATTGGCCGGGCAGGAAAAGATTAAGAAAATAATAATAATAACGATAATAATGATAATAATAAATGTGATTATTCATGTTTTCCTAAAAAAATGGTCCACTTCTACAAATTCTGCAAAAAGTATGCAAACTTATGAGCACAATTGTACCTCTTCATTGGTCATGGCTGATACCGGAAGACTAAGTTACATTTTTCAGTTGTATTGAAATTTTTTTTTAAAACAATATTATCTTCAATCTGCTTTATAGATCTGCTAAAAAAAATACTATACAACAGATTGCAAAACAAAATGTTTATCGCACAGTAAAAAAACAAAAAACAGATCTCCTAAATCGCAATTTAATTTCAGTTTTGATGTGTAAATTTTTCCAGGATCTTCCAGGCCCTGTAAAAGAAGTAAGTGTATACCTTTCTCTAGGCCCTTGTCTTGAAATGCTGTCACCTCAATGCTCCTTGATAGTTGTAGGCAGGATTTTTTTTTCAGCAGGAAAGTGGGGGAACGAGGTTTCAGCACCTCCAGCACTCAATGAATGTAATGCCAAGGAGTGATGGGTGTGTTGGAGGAATTATTGTTGCTGGCCGCTAGGAAAGCTATTGTAGCTGGGGTATCTATTGTTTGTTGTGAGAGATCTGTTTTTGCTAGGAAAAATCTACTGTTGATGAAGGGGTCTATCGTTTCTGGCTGCTGTGGGGTCTATTGTAATGGTTGCGCCTGCTGTTGCTTGTGAGGGATCTATTGTTGCTGGGGGTCAGTTGTTGCTGGGAGGGATCTATTGTTGATGGAGGAGTCTATTGTTGCTGGCTGCTGGGGGCCTATTGTAATGGTTGTGTCTACTGTTGCTTGTGAGCGATCTATGGTTGCGGGGGGGGTGGAGCTGTTGTTGGGAAGGATCTACTGTTCATGAAGGGTTCTTGTTGCTGGCTATTGGGGGTCTATTGTATTGGTTGTGTCTACTACTGCTTGTGAGGGATCTATTGTTTCTGGGGGTTCGTTGTTGCTGGGAAGGATCTGCTGTTGAGGTAGGGGTCTGTTTTTTATGGCTGCTGCGAGATATATTGTTGCTGGGGTGGCTCTATTGTTACTGAGGGGATGGTTTGTTGCAGGGGGTCCATTGTTGCTGGGAAGTCTAATGTTGCTGGCTGCACGGGATCTATTTTATTGCTTTTCATCAATAAATTCCATACAGAATTACTTAGCACAACACAATGATACTTTTTTATTATTATTATTCAGGATTTATGTAGCGCCAACAATTTTCTCAGCGCTGTACAAAGTGAAGGCAGACATTACAGTTACAATACAATTTGGTACAAGGGGAAACAGAGGGCCCGGCTCGTCAGAGCTTACAATCTAGGAGGAGGGGTTGAGTGATACAAAAAGGTAATAGTTGTGGGGGATGAGCTGATGGAGGAAATAAATGGCGGTTTACTAGGTAGAAGCAGGATAGGCTTCTTTAAAGAGAAAGGTTTTCAGGGATCGTCTAAAGGTGGATAGATTAGGACACAGCCGGACAGATTGGGGTAGGGAGTTCCATAGGATGGGAGAAGCTTAGGAGAAGTCCTGGAGGTGAGCATGGTAGGAGGTGACACAGAAACTAGAGAGCAGAAGGTCTTGGGAGGATCGAAGAGAGCGGTTTGGTTGATATTTTGAGACCAGGTTGGTGATGTAGTTGGGGGCAGAGTTGTGGATGGCTTTGTAAGTTGTTGTAAGTATTTTGAATTTTATTCGTTTAGGCAAGTGTAAGCCAGTGGAGGGATTGGCAGAGAGGGGTGGAGGACACTGAATGGAGGCCAGCGGAGGGATTGGCAGAGAGGGGTGGAGGACACTGAATGGAGGCCAGCGAAGGGATTGGCAGAGAGAGCAGATACTTAACGGTTGATAAGGTGGATGAGTCTGGCAGCAGTATTCATGATGGACTAGAGGTGAGATAGCCTATATAAAGGTAAGCCAATGAGGAAGGAGTTGCAGTAGTCGAGACAAGAGATTACCAGGGAGTGAATTAGGAGCTTTGTGGTATCATTGGTTAAAAAGGGGCGTATTCTGGAGATGTTGTGGAGGTTGAGGCGGAATGATTTGGACAGGGATTGGATGTGGGCCTGAAAGTATAGTTCAGAATCCAGGATTACACCTAGTACCCTAGCATGCAGGGATGGTGTCAGGGTCCTGTCCACGGCAGAAGTTCTGGAAGTTCTGGCATTTCTGCCAGTACCCTGCATGTCCGCAGAAGCGCACGTCAGATTCAGTCTGGTGCCAAGCGGCCTTTATAAGGAGGCTCATCACTTCCTCAAGTTGCTGGATGATCTCTAGCTCCCCGTGCCCTGTTCCTGTTTCCTGTGAATGTGACCTGTGATTTCCTGATACCGACTCAGCTTGCTCCTGGACCCGTCTACTCTGCTTTACCCCTGATCTGACCTCGGCTTGGCTTACGGATACTCTCTCTCTCTCTCCTCTGTGTATGACCACGGCTATACCATCTGACTATGTCTTCTCTGATTCCCACCTGGTACCTGAGCTTGGCTTGAACCAACTACCCAGTAAGCATCTAAATCCCGGAAGGGCTTGCATACCACGCACAGGTGCCTCATGTCTGCAGACCTATCTCAAAGCACCAGCTGTGCTTCTGAGTGGACCACCAACCAGCACTCCTACAGGCAACCTGTGCAACTTTGGGCCTGACTCCCGCTGTCCCACTCTTAGGGGAGTCTGGAACTTAGCCGCAAGGGAAGCCCTCTCTCCATTGGCCTCCATCACCAGGTACGTGATAGATGGGTTGATAGTGGTGCTATTGATCCTGACAGAGAAATCAGGGGAAGAGGCACGTGGAGGAGGAAATCTTATGAGTTCACTTTTGGACAGGTTGAGTTTGAGAAAGTGGTGTGACATCCAGTCTGACATGTCTGTTAGTAAATCTGTGATATGCAAGGAAACTGATGGGGTGAGCTGAGGAATAGAGAGATAGATTTGTGTGTCATTAGCATAGAAATGGTATTGGAAGCCATCAGCTGACCCAAGGAAGAAGTGTAGATCGAGAATAGAAGAGGTCCAAGGACAGAACCTTGGGGGACCCCGACAGTAAGAGGAGTAGGAGAGGAGGAATTAGAGTTGTAAGTGACACTGAAGGTGCTGTGAGATAGGTAAGATTCGAACCAATGGCGAGTATGGTCACATAGACCAAGTAAATATAGTTTTTTGAGGAGGAGGGGGTGGTCAACTATGCCAAAGGCAGCGGAGAGGTCCAAGAGTAAGAGTAAGGAATAGTGACATTGGTTTTAGTGGTTAGTAAGTCATTTGTGAGTTTTAGGAGAGCAGTTTCTGTGGAGTGTTGTGGGTGAAATCCAGACTGAAGGGAGTCGAGAAGGTTATTTTCAATAAGGTGGCAGCTCAGCCGGTTGCAGACTAGACCTTCAAGGAGTTTGGAGGCAAAAGGGAGTAAGGAGATGGGTCTTAGGTTTCTAAGATTGGTGGGGTCCAGTGAGCCCTTTTTAAGTATGGGGGTGACTAGCGCATGTGTTAGAGAGTTGGGGAAGATGCTAGTAGAAAGGGAGAGATTGAAGATATGAGTTAAAGAGTGAAGGATAGAGTCAGAGGGTGACCCTAGTATTTGTGAGGGAACGGGGTCCAGGGGGCAAGTGGTTAGGTGGGCTTTAGAAAATAGTTTACCAACCTCCTCTGTAGTAGCTGGGTTAAACAAGGGAAGTGTAGATTGTGCAGGTGGACAAGGAGTGTAGGGTGAGGAAGATATACTGTACAGTGGAGATCTCGTCATGAATTGTATCAATCTTATTTTTGAAGTGATTAGCGATCTCCTGGGCAGTGAGTGAGTTAGTGGGTGGAGGTAGAGAAGGACGAAGTAGAGAGTTAAAGGTAGAAAAGAGTTGAACGGGATTGCATGAGAGGGTGTTAATGGGAGCAATAAAATAGGTCTGTTTGGCAGTGTGCAGACTAGAATTGTATTTTTGAAAGGCAGATTTATATCAGTCGAAGTCTTGCTGGGTCTTAGTCTTACGCCATAAATGCTCAAGAGCACAGCTATATTTTTTGAGGCATTCTTTATTGAGACGTACAGGATCTAGAAGACCCTGCATGTCTTCTCTGTGATCCATTAGATGTATTGCAATGCAAACCGCATTGCAATACATCTTTCCCCAGCTACTCTGGCCAGGAAAGTGACAGCCGTGACCCGGAAGTGACGTCATGGACACCCACAATAGCTTTCCCCAGGTCTGCAGATGGGCAAGCGGAGCCCGGTTACATGCCAGCAGTGCGCCTATATGTGGGAGTTGGGGACTGTGGAAGCGATCGGTGGCAGTGGAGCCACCTGATAAGCAGGAGTCTGCCTTTTAGTTTTATACACAATCCTGGTGGCTGCAGCCACTGGATTGTCTATAAACCCCCCTGCTGTCAGGTCCGTAGAGCACACGGACCTGGCAGCGAAAGGGTTAAAGCCTATGGATAGTAAAAACCCTCCCTGGCTGCCCTGGCACTACAAGTCTTAAATGCTTGTTTAGGTCAAGGAGACCTGGAAAAGCAGTTACACTTACCCAGTGCTCTCCTCTACTCCCCTACACTCTGGAGGTGGACTGTTCCTCAGCATCCTCATGCCCAGTGAAGGGCTATAGGCTTTCCATTGTACTTGATGACATTGGAGGACCTGTTACCCATCGGAGCATAGGGGAGAAGTAGCTATGGGGACTGGTCTAGCAGCACAGAAAGAACCTGCATTAGTGGACAACTGAAGTACAGCTGCTTTTTCCGGCCCCTTAGACCAAATAAGAATTTAAACCTCACGGTGTGGAGGCAACCCCACTGCAACAGAGGATTTTTCCTGGAATTTAGCTTTCATCCTCTAGGGGCTATCCATAACAAAATACAATGTTTTGGCTGGGGTTGGGCTTTACCCTTTTGTAAGAGTCTAATGAGAGGTACACTTTCATTATTGTTTCTGAAAACGAAATAAAACATTATCTACTGTACTTTCTTCAGGTTCCACCTTGAAACCTTTCAGCAGATCCAAGCCTTGGTGTTTGCTGTAGATGAGATCAACAGTAATTCCAATGCCAATTTTACCCTCGGGTTTCAACTCTTCGATTCTTGTAATGTTATTCACTATGAATTACAAGCTACTTTACAAACACTGACCGGACTCGGCACTGCCATTCCTAATTACCGCTGCCTCAGTGATGTCCCTCTCAGTGGAATAATTGGTTCTGCATCTTCCACGCATTCAATGCTGCTGGCTCATATATTGGGACTCTACAGATACCCTCAGGTGAGATATTATATGAATTTTATGTATATTATTTATTGTATTTACTTTCTGCTGCTTATGTAAAACCACCAAATTGAACAGCAATACTCAGACACAAGGAAGAGCCATAAAACTGTCCTCTCCGCTCCTCGCATGACCTCCTGCTCACTAGCTCCCTTGTCTCCTCCTCCTATGCTCATCTCCAGGATAGATGGGGGCACTTTAATTAAATTTTTTTTTTAATTAATAATTTATTTATTTTTACATTGTCACATTACATTTTTTTAAAATCGCTTTTATTGCTGTCACAGGGAATGTAAACATCCCCTGTGGCAGCAATAGACATGTGACAGGTACTCTTTATAGAGGAATCTGGGTTCTATAAGACTGCAAATCCCATCTCACCTCCGCACTTGAAATCATTCAAAACACCAAGATCAGTTTTTAAAAAATGGCGCCGATAGTTTCCTAGTAAAGCAGGTCAGGTCATCACTTCCAGCTTACTATAACCCCTGGTTCACATCTATGCGAGTGTGCCACTGCTGATCCGCATGAAAATCCGTGCAGCCGCACCACCTGCACAGAGAAATGCAGTTCTAATGGCATGCCACCCGCACTGGAAAACACATCCGTACTGGGGACTGAAGTTCCCGTGAGGGCTACATTTTCCAAAGAAGTGCAGAGACTTCTTTCCCTGCGTGTCACAGGCACGGGAGTCCATTCAAATGAATGGGCTCTCGTGCCCGTGCAAAACGCGGCCCTCACAGCTGCATAGATGTGAACCAGGGGTAAGGGAGAGATGATCAAAGCTGATCCCATCTTTGTTTGGCTGTCCGGTCACCCAGCGGACATGCCGGTTGGTCATTTAGGTCTCCCGTTGGGACAGAGGATCCTAAGAGAGTTGCAGAATGCAGCAGAAGTGGGGGCAGGGAGAACATCCCCTCCCACTGCTTGTACAAGAGAGACGACCACAGGCTCTAAAAAACAGTCCTGGGGTGATGCCTGCAGATGCAGGCACTACTCTGGTATAACCACCGAAGCCCCAGTGGGTCTGCAATTGGTTAAATGATGTTGATCAAATCGAGCAAACTTTGGTGTGCTGGATATTCACCAAACGCTTGAACATTTTTAAAACCCTAAACAAAGCAGCCAAATTCCTTTGAAGTCTATATAAGACAAATATAGATTTTTTTCCTGGTAAATTTGCAGACTTTAGGGTGGAAGCATGGGTATATGGGCACTGCCATGGGGGACAGCATGGGTATATGGGCACTGCCATGGGGGACAGCATGGGTATATGGGCACTGCCATGGGGGACAGCATGGGTATATGGGCACTGCCATGGGGGACATGTACCAATGCAAAAAAAAATAAATACATAAAATAATGTTCAGCAGGAAGCCAGTCTTTAAATGAGGCTTACAGAGCAACATTAAACATACACAATCCCTTTAAATAACATGCTTGGGGGATGCACAAATGGCATACCTGTAGGAGAAGAACTTAAAGTAAAACTATAGCATAACCTTTTTTTTCATTTTGAATAGAGTAAGGAAAGGTCATAACCCCAACCAGTTTATATTTTGACATCTGTCTCCCATGGGGGAGATTTTCCTCCACTTCCTGCCCCATAGCCAAAACAGGAAGTGAGAGGAAATCCCTGAAAATTAAGGGAATCCCTTGGGGACCCATAGGTCACCAGAGCTAGTGTCCCTATTGGAAGATTCGTAATAAAAGCAATACATTTGTTTGATTCATTTTATAAATTTTATCTATATCATAAATTGAAAAAATTGGATTTCTTTTATTCAATCTAGGTAAGCCATTATTCAACTAGCCGCCTTTTGAGCGACAGGTCAAAGTTCCCTTCCTTCTTTAGGACAGTGCCTAGTGATGAATTCCAGTCTCGTGGACTTGCCAAGCTTCTCTTACATTTTGGTTGGACTTATGTGGGTCTCCTGGCTGTGGACAATGATTATGGACAAGATGGGATTCGGCTGGTCAGACAGGAGATAATGAAGACTGGAGTGTGTGTTGCCTTCACCGAATATATTCTAATAAGGAAGCCCAACCGCAATGCTCCACACATAGTCCAAGTAATCAAGAAGACACCAGTTCGTGTCATAGTGGTCTTCTCAACTGATCCTGATTTAGTTCCTGTTTTTGAGGAGATGATAAAACAAAATATTACAGGAAAAATATTTGTTGCCAGCGAAGGCTGGTCTACATCCACATTGTACCTCAAGAGCAGATTCTCAAACCTTCTCTCTGGGACAATTGGTCTTTCATTCTCCAGTGGGACAATTCCTGGGTTTGGAGACTTTATTAAAAAAGTCCATCTATCCAAGGGGCAGGAATGGGTGAAGCTGTTTTGGGAAGAGACTTTCAACTGCAGAATTCTAGATAATGCTACAGAATATTTTCCAACATCAGTGGAAGTATGTAATGGAACTGAGAATCTAGACAACATCCAGAATAGCTACACCGATGTCTCCAGTCTAAGAATCACCAATAAAGTCTACAATGCCGTCCATGTTTTGTCCAAAGCTTTGGATGATTTTAGAAGCCAACATGGAAGCCACACAGGGATCCAGAATTTCAAACCATGGCAGGTAAGAGAACAAAAACAATATAGATATATACAATATAATGTAATAGGTGGCATAACCAAAGATATAAAATGTATCTCTATTTCTCTTTTTTGGGATTTGTTTTAAAAAAAAAAGCATAATACCAGTTTGTTAGTTGTATTAATGTTTTAATGTTTTCAGTTTCAAACTTGCAGTCAGTTACCTATCCAATGCAAATCTATAGAAGCAATAACCTCTACCGTGAATGTTGATGGGCTCTACTCTGTTCATCAACAAAAAACTAGAAATGTGCAGTTTTTTTAGGTACAAAATTCGGATGAAATTTTCATTTTTCGGAGATTTGGATGTACCAGAAACTCTTTATAACAACAGTAACAAATTTTAATGAATCCAAAATAAATTATAAGGAGACAACAAAATTAATTTGTTTCATTGAGTTGTTTGAAGCATCCAATGTAATGAATGATCCAAATTGATTTGTGAATAGCTGGTTGTTAAGTAGCGGGCGACTGCCCTGTCCTTAACAACTATGACTTCATCTGCTGTCAGCGGCTTCCAAAATGTATACAAAAGAAGAGCCAGCATTAGAAATAATTAAAAAAAAACCCAGTGTGGGGGTCCCCTCTAATTCATACAGATTTTAAGGGGGACCCCATGCCAAAAGAGAATTGTGTGGGGTCCATCACAAAATCCAAACCAGGCCCTTAGGTCTGGTATGAATTTAAGAGGAGCTCCACACCAAAAAAATGCCTTGTGGTCCCCCAAAAATCTATACTGTTATCTGAGCATGCAGCCCTCCGGGGGGCGAGCGAGCACACCTCCTCCTGAACCATACCAGGCCACATGCCCTCAACACAGCGGAGTGCTTTGGTGGAGGGGTTCCCCCCTCCAAAGCACCTTGTCCCCATGTTAATGAGGACAAGGGCCTCTTCCCCACAACCCTGAAATAGCGTTTGCAGGAGTGTTGGGGGTAGCTCATCGGAATCTAGAAGTCCCCTTTGACAAGCACACCCCCATATCCCGGCCCCTTGGGCTACACAATACCCCTACGTATTCACTAAAAAAAGTGCAAAGTAAAAACACAGACAGTTTTTGACAAGTCCTTTACTCAAACCCCCCCCCCCCCAAAAAAAATAAATAAATGTCACTCCAAAGTAGATTCAACATCATTCTCGTTGGGAACCATCCCCTGACCCACATTAAACAAAAATCCTGCTGCCTGCCAAATATGACCGGTCCCATCCAGGGACACTTTCCAAATGACAGCTGCTTCTCCCTTGCCAGTAAGTAAACATGGGGACGAGGTCACCCAGTGACACTCCCCAATGATATCATGCACAGGGGTCCTTGAGTGATGTGGGGTTTTATTACTTTGCACATTTTTTGAAGAAATGAGTAGGGGGGAAGCGGGATCTGGGGGGCCCCAGATTCTGGAAGCTCCTCCACAACCACCAGACCAGGGTTTTGGGGAAGAGGCTCTTGTCCTCATCAACATGGGGCAAGAAATGTTGGGGGAGAGTCCAATTTCCCCCAAAGCACCTTCTCATGTTAAGGGCATGTGGCCTGGTATGGTTCAGAGGGGCACTCGCTCATCCCCCCTTTCCATGTTTGGATAAGGGTTTGCTTTGGATTGTGGGTGGGGGACCCCACGCCATATTTTTTTTGCATAAAGTTCCCCTTAAAATCCATACCAGACCTATGGACCTGGTATGGACCTTGAAGGGGACCCCATATTTTTTTCTTTGGCGTGTGGTCCCCCTTAAAATCCATATGTAGCACTACCCCCGAAGGAGCTGTTTGATAATGCTTGTCACCAGTGGTTGCCCTAACCTTGCAAGCCTCCCGACACCTCTGACAGTCTGCATTAAGACATATTTCAACAGTATGAAATAATGATGCAAGAGACATCTTTAGTAACACCTCAAAAGGGTAGACAACAGAACGAAGGTTTAGGAGGTACATCCCCAGTTAATACATAAAAGCAAAACACTGATAAAAGGGAAATAACCAAAAAGCAACGGCTAACAAATTATACGGTCACAAATGGTACATTGTAACTATGTAACTGCAACTCCAGCAGCAGGAGGGGGAAGGAAAGGCCTGTTGACTTATCAGCTCCCTATGGGCCATTGATGTCACAATAGGGAATGCAAAGAATGTTATATATATATATATATATATATATATATATATATCGGACATCGGACACAGTCGATGACATATCTGAGTACCGGCCCCGTTTCCAGTACCATGTGACCTGCTGTGACCAATCACATCAGGTCACATGACAGTTGTATACAATGGATGGCTTCCTTTCATGCCATCCATTGTACACTAGTGTGTCTAGCTGTGAATGGTCATAGCGATCACATGCACAAGCTGGGCCAATCCCAGCCCAGCTGTGTCATGTGATTAGCCGTGGCCAAATCACAGCTAAGCACAAAAAAAATCCCTGAATGAATCGATGTCATTCAGGTAAATGCTTGCTTGTAACAAAGAAATTATTTGCTATAAGCAAATTGTGTAAAAAAAAAATATACTGATCACTTCCCCAAAGTAGTATAATGTTACTATGGTACCATTGTACTACTTTGGTCGTAGTAAAATATTAAAAAAATCTTTAAAAAATTAAACAAAATTATAATTTGTTTTTCGTGCTGTCACCAGTCAGTGTCCTGGATCACCTCCATGTCAGTTATATGATGATGCTGCACTGGTGACAGTATGTAAAAACAAAATAGTGAAAATATATTTTTTTTTTTCATTTTCCGAAAAATGATGACAAAATAATTACAACTTCAAAAAACTTGCCATGCCTCTTATGAAATACGCCGGACTGTCTACTTTACAAAAAGGGGTAATTTGGGGGATATCTGTAGTGTCCTGACATTTGGGGGATATCTGTACTGTTCTGACTTTTGGGGGATATCTGTACTGTCCTGACTTTTGGGGGATATCTGTACTGTTCTGATATTTGGGGGATATCTGCACCGTTCTGACATTTGGGGGGATATCTGTACTGTCCTGACATTTGGGGGATATCTGTACTGTTCTGACATTTGGGGGATATCTGTACTGTTCTGACATTTGGGGGATATCTGTCCTGTCCTGACATTTGGGGGATATCTGTCCTGTCCTGACATTTGGGGGATATCTGTACTGTTCTGATTTTGGGGGATATCTGTACTGTCCTGAGATTTGGGGGATATCTGTCCTGTCCTGACTTTTGGGGGATATCTGTACTGTTCTGAGATTTGGGGGATATCTGTACTGTTCTGACATTTGGGGGATATCTGTCCTGTCCTGACATTTGGGGGATATCTGTCCTGTCCTGACATTTGGGGGATATCTGTACTGTCCTGACATTTGGGGATATCTGTACTGTCCTGACATTTGGGGGATATCTGTACTGTTCTGACATTTGGGGGATATCTGTATTGTCTTGACATTTGGGGGATATCTGTACTGTTCTGACATTTGGGGGATATCTGTACTGTTCTGCCATTTTTGGGCCTCAAGAAATTAGATTGTACTTCAGGATTGATCAATTTCAGATATATTCCATAGTTTGTGAACTATAGAATATATCTGGCCTAAATTTATGAAGAACAATTATTTATTTGCAAACGTTTATAACAGAAACAAAGAAAAATTTGGGTTTTTTTAAAAAAAAATTTTTTAATTTAGCAAAAAATAAAAACCCCAGTGTTGCTTAAATACCACCAAAAGAAAGCTCTAGTTGTGTGAAGAAATTTATAAAAATTTTAGTTTGGGTACAGTGTTGCATGACCGCACAATTGTCATTCAAAGTGTGAGATCGCTGAATCCTGAAAAATGGCCTGGGCAGGAAGGGGGGGGAGTGCCCAGTATGGAAGCAGTTAAACAATCTCCATATTCACCCAGAAGCACCTAGGTTAACCACTTCATGTCCGGACACTTTCACCCCCTTGCTGCCCAGGCCAATTTTCAGCTTTCAGTGCTATCACACTAAGAATGACAATTGCGCGGTCATGCAACACTGTACATATATGAATTGTTTAGCATTTTTTGAGACAGATAAAACTTTATTTTGGTGGTATTTATTCACGGCTGGGATTTTTTTTTTCTATGTAAAAGAAAAAGTCCAAACATTTTGAAAAAACGTGTTTTTCTTATAACATTTTGCAAATAAATAATCTTTCTTCATAAATCTTGGCCAAAATGTATTCAGTTATCTTTTTAGAAAAAAAAATAACCCAAATTAGTTTATAACCAAAAATTATAATTTTTCTAAATTTTTTTTTCATTTTTAATTTTTTTTATACTATTATTTGTTTTTTTTTATATTATTATTTATGTTTTTTGGGGGGCTTTTTTTTACATACTGTCACCCTAGCAGTACAGTGTCACCATAGCAGTACATAGTGGGGGGTGATGAAGATTTTTTTATTTATTTATTTATTTTTTTACACTGATTTTTTTTTACACCCATAAAGGCTGTAAAAGCAATCATTTCTCCTTCTCTCTGGCTGCATTCTTGCAGCCATTGAGAAATACTGTGTGAGCTGTGATTGGTCACAGCTTGTCACATGGTACAAGGCTGTTGTGAATAGCCCTGTACCATGTGACCTCTGTGATCATTCACAGATTTCACACGTAGTAAGCAATGATGTCAGAAGTGACATCTTGCTTACTACTCTTCATGTGATCACTGATTGGTCAATCAATTATTTGATCTAAGGATCAGAGAGGAGTAGACTTCTAAAGACTTCCTTCATTTGTAGGGGTATATTTCACAACTATCAAAAATTGTATGTTATGTCACTTACTTCTTTCACTTTTTCAGCTCCTCTGGTATGTGAAGAAGGTCAGAGTGAAGCTGAGTAATGGAAGGGAGCTTTACTTTAATGAGAATGGAGACCCACCAGCAGTCTATGACATCATGAACTGGCAGCTGAACCCAGACGGCTCCATAAGACAGGTCAAGGTTGGCAGCTTTGACATTACAGCCTCGTCGGGTCAAATCTTCTCCATTGACTCAAACGCCCTAATGTGGGCTACTGGAGACAGTAAGGTAAAGCTTTTTAAATAAGATGCTAGCATCTGGCCTCCCCTGGTCTACATCATGGAAAATATACACTCACAGACCCAGGGGCGGACTGACCATTTGGAAACTCGGGCACTGCCTGAGGGCCCGGGGTCAGTAGGGGGCCCCATGAGATGCCCCTGGTACCTTTTTCATAGGCTTTTTTTGAGTTTGGGTGAGGACACAGGGGCCCCATGATCCCCTATTGCCCGGGGGCCCCATGAGTTGTCAGTCCGCCCCTGCACTGACCAATGTATTAGGTACACCTGTTGGGAACACAAATTGCTAATTAGCCAATCACATGGCAGCAACTCAATGCATTTAGGCATCTAGACGAGGTGAAGACAACTTGATGAAGTTCAAACCGAGCATCAGAATGGGGAAGAAAGGGGATTTAAGTAACTTTGAACGTGGTATGGTTGTTGGTGCCAGACAGGCTGGTCTGAGTATTTCAAAAACTGCTGATCTACTGGGATTTTTACAAGCAACCATCTCTAGAGTTTACAGAGAATGGTCCGAAAAAGAGAAAATATCCAGTGAGCGGCAGTTGTGTGGAGGGAAAGGCCTTGTTGATGTCAGAGGTCAGAGGCAGGGCTGTGGATAAGGGGGTACCACCAGACCTCCTGTACAGGGCCCAGGCTAGCAGGGGGGCCCAAGAAGTTGGGTGAATCGTATTTGGGTGGGGAGGGTGATTGGCATGGCGAGGGGGGCAGTTATTGTAACTGATCCCCTGTATGGCTCTCTCTGCAGCAACTGAAACCTGGCTTCTTCTCCTCTCCCTCCTGCTGGCAGCTGCTGCTGCAGAGAAAACCCTACAGAGGATCAGTTCCAGTAATTGCCCCCTCGCCATGCCAATCACCCTCCCCACCCAAATACGATATACTGTATGTTAAAATGCATTTTAATTACAAAATATATGAAAAATATTTTTTAAAATACATTTCAAATATACTGTATGTCTTTAAAAATACAAATCTACATTTTTGGAACGCATTTACAAATATATGTCAAAATATATGTTAAAATGACTTTTTTATATGTTAAAAAAAATCTGAATATACTTAAAAAATATATATTTTTAAAAATATTTTCCATATATTTTGTAATATATAAAAAATGTATTGTGTGTGTGTGTGTATATATATATATATATATATATGCACGCAATGCATATTTTTATATATTACAAAAT
The DNA here is from genome assembly GCF_062004578.1 of Staurois parvus. Lineage (NCBI taxonomy): Eukaryota > Metazoa > Chordata > Amphibia > Anura > Ranidae > Staurois > Staurois parvus. Next base: position 1,693,227 of record NW_028318443.1, read on the forward strand.
ATATGGAAAATATTTTTAAAAATGTATATTTTTTAAATATATATATATATATATATATATATATATATATATATATATATACATATATTGAAAAATATTGAATATGGCCAAATTTGTAGCATTTGAAATATATGGCAATATATTTGGGAAGAACATTTTTCAAATATATTTCAAATATACATGTATTCTTCTTCCATGTGGGTATAGCACACGTTATTCCTCAAAATAACACACATTAATATATGTGCATTAGTGCACCACACAGATGTAAGTGGGGTCCAAGGGCGGACTGGCCATTTGGAAACTCGGCACTGCCCGAGGGCCCGGGGTCAATAGGGGGCCCCATGAGATGCCCCTGGTACCTTTTTCATAGGCTTTTTTGAGTTTGGGCAAAGACACAGGGGCCCTATGATCCCTAATTGCCCGGGGGCCCCATGAGTTGTCAGTCCACCCCTGGTGGGGTCTTATATTTGCTGTGCATGAGCATCTCAATGTCCTCTCCAAAAGAATGAATGGAATTTTTCTGGACATGTGAAAAAGTAGGGAACCAGCTGGAGGAGTTTGCTGATGAACATCTCAATTGGATGAATAGGGCCAGATGTGTGGATAAGTGAGCATAAGGCTGTCCATACACTATACAATTCTCGGTACTTGTCTGTTAATTCACCGAATTTATTTATTCAATATAGTTAACATAGTTTAAAAGTTTTATTTTAAACAAATTACTTAGCTAGGATGTCAGTAAAGTGGGTCTCTCTCTCTCTCTCTCTCTCTCTCTCTCTCTCTCTCTCTATATATATATATATATATATATATATAAAATAATATATATTAATATATAATATATATTGAATAAATAAATCCAGTGAATTAACAGACAAGTACCCAATTCTCTGTCCAATTTCTGCCAAATTTCCTTTAGATTTACCTTCAACTATGTAGTGCAAGCGCCTGCCTAATTGGATACAATTGAAAGTGTTGTTAGGTTTGACCTCATATATAGTTACATAGTTAGTCTGGCTGAAAAAAGACAAAAGTCCATCCAGACTACCATAACCATATTATATGGTTTTTGGTAAATCTAAGCCAAAAATCTCAAGAAAATTGTATAATGTATGGCCAGCCTTAGATTGTTGGGAGGAGGTGGGGGTAATTTGAAGGATATCCTTCAAGTAGTCAGATTGTGTCCTCAACCCTGACATTTAGGGGGAGATTGACTAAAAGTGGAGCGCTCAGATTCTGGTGCAGCTGTGGAAGGTAGCCAATCAGCTTCAACCTTCAGTTTGTTCAATTACGCTTTGACAATAAAACCTGGAAGCTTTTTTTGCTTATAGCGCAAAAAATAAAAAATGCACAGGCAATCAAATACCAGCAAAAGAAAGCTCCATTCGTGGGAAAAAAAGGACAAAAATGTCATCTGGGTGCAGCGTTGCATGACCGCGCAATTGTCAGTTAAAGTAGCACAGCGCCGTAACACAAAAAATGGTCTGGTCAGGGGGGGGGGGGGGGGTAAATCTTCTGGAGGACAAGTGGTTCATAGATGTCTTTTTGTCATGTTGCAGAAATGAACAACTTTCTCTTTGCCAGGTACCCCGGTCAGTCTGCAGCGAGAGTTGTCCGCCTGGTTTCAGGAAGGTAGCTATAACCGGTCAGCCTGTTTGCTGCTATGAATGCATTTCCTGTCCAATAGGAGAGATTTCAGGTACCATGGGTAGGTGAATCATCTTCTGCCTTCTAATTTGTGTTTGTATCTATTGATACATGAACGTTTATCGGGAAGATAGAGGGGAGGGAACAACGTCGCTTTTGATTTTTGTAGGTGATGCTTAAACCATTAACAATGAGAGATATTAAAGTATAACTATAGGCAAAACCCTTTTTTTCATTTTATTATAACCCCTGTCAGATTTATTTTTTGTGTTCGATTTCAGAGTTTTCCCTTCACTTTCTGTTCCATAGCCAAAAATGAAAGTGAGTGTAAATGAAGGTAATTCCCTTGGGGATCCCAGGACACCAGAACTAGTGTCCCCATTGGAAGAGTTCCCCTCTATTAGGCCCCTTTCACACGATCGTTCCGTATGTCCGTTTTTCATCTGTCCGTTTATAGAGGAAAAACAGACCCCCCCCCATGTATTTCTATGGACTTGCGGATGTAAATGGATAAACATCTTTTTTACGTCCGTTAATGTCTGCGTCTGTTAACATACGATTTTTTGAACGGAAGAAAACTCTATTTTTCTTCCGCAAAAAAAAAAAAACCCAGAACGAATGAAAAACGGATCTAAACAGATAAAAAACAGATGTAAACCAGATGTAAATGGATGAAAAACAGATGTAAACAGGTGAAAAATGGATGAAAAACGGAGGTAAACCGGATGTAAATGGATGAAAAACGGATGCAAATGGATGAAAAACGGATGTACACCGGATGTAAGTGGATGAAAAATGGATGTAAACAGATGAAAAACAGATGAAAAATGGATCTAAATTGATCTAAACAGATGAAAAACAGATGAAAAATGGATGTAAACCAATGTAAATGAATTAAAAACTGATCTAAACAGATGAAAAAGGGATCTAAATGGATCTAAACGGATGAAAAGATGAAAAACAGATGTAAACGGATGTAAACAGATGAAAAATGGATGAAATAAACATGAAAAAATACAGATCTAAACGGATGATAAACAGATGTAACCAGGATGTAAACGGATGAAAAACGAATTTAAATGGATGAAAAATGGATGTACACCGGATGTAAGTGGATGAAAAATGGATGTAAACAGATGAAAAACAGATGAAAAATGGATCTAAATCGATCTAAACAGATGAAAGACAGATGTAAATGGATGAAAAACAGATGTAAACAGGTGAAAAATTTGTGAAAAACGGAGGTAAACCGGATGTAAATGGATGAAAAACGGATGTAAATGGATGAAAAACGGATGTACACCGGATGTAAGTGGATGAAAAATGGATGTAAACAGATGAAAAACAGATGAAAAATGGATCTAAATTGATCTAAACAGATGAAAAACAGATGAAAAATGGATGTAAACCAATGTAAATGGATGAAAAACTGATCTAAACAGATGAAAAAGGGATCTAAATGGATCTAAACGGATGAAAAGATGAAAAACAGATGTAAACGGATGTAAACAGATGAAAAATGGATGAAATAAACATGAAAAAATACAGATGTAAACGGATGAAAAACAGATCTAAACGAATGATAAACAGATGTAACCACGATGTAAACGGATGAAAAACGGATTTAAATGGATGAAAAATGGATGACAAACGGATGCAAACCGGATGTAAATGGATAAAAAACGGATGTAAACAGATGAAAACTGGATCTAAACGGATGAAAAATGGATGTAGACCGGAAGTAAATGGATGAAAACTGGATGTAAGTGGATGAAAAACGTATGTAAACCGGATGTAGATGATTGAAAAACGGATGTAAACATATGAAAAACGGATGAAAAACAGATGAAAAATGGATCTAAATTGACCTAAACGGATGAAAAACAGATGAAAAATGGATCTAAATTGATCTAAACGGATGAAAAACTGTTGAAAAATGGATATAAACCAATGTAAATATATGAAAAATTATGTAAACAGATGAAAAACTGATCTAAATGGATCTAAACGGATGTAAACAGATGAAAAATAGATGAAAAAAACAGATTAAAAAAACGGATGTAAACAGATGAAAAAATGGACTGAACTGAAGAAAAAAAAGGGAACGCCCCTGTGAAAGGACCTGGGGCGGACTGACCATTTGGAAACTCGGGCACTTCCCGAGGGCACGGGGTCAGTAGGGGACCCCATGAGATGCCCCTGGTACCTTTTTTCATAGGCTTTTTTGAGTTTGGGCAAGGACACAGGGGCCCCATGATCCTCTATTGCCCGGGGGTTCCCAAAAGTTATCAGTCCACCCCTGGAAAGGACCCTTACTGTTCTTTTACTTTCACTTTTAATGATGATGGTAGAAATGACAAATAGAGAGGGGGAATCTCCTTAGCGGGGACACAATAAAAAATAACAGGGCTTCTAATCCCTCCAAAACTAAAAGAAGTTTCCCCTTTAGTTCTACGTTAAGGACAGAATTCTGTATTTCTGTATTTTTCTGTTATACGGTATGTGCACATTTCATACTTTGCCTACTTTATTTTGCAGATGCTTTGGATTGCTTCAAGTGTCCGTGGGATAAGTGGCCAAATCTTCAGAAAACCGAGTGTCTGCAGAAGGCCAAGGATTACCTGTCTTATGAGGACCCATTGGGCGCGACCTTGGCTGTAGCCAGTGCCTTGTCTTCGTTGATACCTGGCTTTATTTTGAAACTTTTTGTTCAGCATAAAAGCAGCCCTATAGTGAAAGCCAACAATTACTCCCTGAGCTGTCTTCTTCTCTTCTCTCTCTTGTTTTGCTTTCTCTGCTCTTTAGTTTTTATTGGTTACCCACAGCCAGAGAAGTGTCTCATCCGCCAAGTGGCGTTTGGCTTGGTTTTCACGCTTTGCGTGTCGTGCATTTTGGCAAAAACCCTCATGGTAGTTTTTGCCTTCATGGCTACCAGGCCTGGCAGCAGACTGAGGAGATGGACAAGACCAGAAGCCTCCTATTCAATTATTATGACATGTTTTTTAATACAATTGATCATTTGTATTTCTTGGTTGTGTGCTGCTCCGCCATTTCCACAATACAACATCCAGTCTCCACCAGTAGTTATTGTTGAGTGTAATGAGGGTTCTCCCCTTGCTTTCTGGACCATGTTGGGTTATCTCTTTCTTCTGGCCACCATAAGTTTAGTTGTGGCTTTCCTGGCTCGGAAACTCCCAGACAGTTTCAACGAGGCCCAGTTTATTGCTTTTAGTATGTTTGCCTTCCTTTGTGTCTGGATATCTTTTATCCCAGCATTCTTCAGTGCTCAGGGAAAATATACAGTGGCCACGGAGATCTTTGCCATTTTGACTTCCAGTTGGGCTCTGGTCATCTGCATGTTTCTTCCTAAATGTTTCATCATATTGTTCAGATCCGACATGAACACCAGAGAGTATTTCACCAGAGCCAACTTTAACAGAAAACAAACATAAACAATCTGGCTCACCTGTACTGCCATTGATGGAAGGATGGAAGGATGGAATTAACAAACAAAAGCTAAATGCAATATCAAGACTCTTCTAAAAACCACCAATACGTATATTTTGTGTATATATTAATAAACAAGCTTCTTTTTTGCTGTCCAATAAAATTGAATGTTTTGGGAGCTATAAACTGTTATTTTGTTTAGTATGTGGAAGTGGAGGACTGGTACTTGGCAAACCAGGTGCCACTGGTACCAAATTGATGTGTTGGTTGACAGTGGTGTATGCATGGTATGACTTGTATGGCATGTGCCCTTGGTTCCATCTGAAACGGGTGCTTGAGTATGCTATAGCCACCCCTAAAAACCTGTTAGTACCCATGGGCACCTTCATCGGATTAGTAAATCAAAGCACCCTTATTTTATTGTTAGGCCCCAGATTTCCCAGGGTCATCTATTTAATGGCCCGCTGCAGTATGTATTTCAATCGTGCAGATGGGTCGGCCTACCCGAAACATGGCAATGCATGGCACTGATCCTGTGCTACTCCCAGCATTAAGAAGAGGATGGAAGTTTCCTCCATCTAGATTTGCTCTGCTTCCCACCCTTTTCTACCCATGCCACTGCTATACTATTATTAAAGTAGGACGTTAATGTGAGGAGGCTCTGTGGACTCCAATGTGAGGGGGCTTTGAGGACTCTGATGTGAAGGGGGCTCTGAGGACACTAATGTGAGCGGCCTCTGAGGATACTGATGTGAGGGAGTTCTGAGGACACTGACGTGAAGGTGTTCTGAGAACTCTGATGTGATGTTGGCTCTAAGGACTCTGATGTGAAGGTGGCTCTGAGGACACTGATGTGAAGGGACTCCAAGGACACTGATGTGAGGGGGCCTATGAGGACACTGATGTGAGGTGGCTCTGAGGACACTAATGTGAGGGGCCTCTGAGGATACTGATGTGAGATAGTTCTGAGGACACTGATGTGAGGGGGTTTTGAGGACACTGATGTGAGGGAGTTCTGAGGATAGAGATGTGAGGGAGTTCTGAGGATACTGATGTGAGGGAGTTCTGAGGATAGAGATGTGAGGGAGTTCTGAGGACACTGATGTGAGCGAGTTCTGAGAACACTGATGTGAGGGAGTTCTGAGGACACTGATGTGAGGGGGTTTTGAGAACACTGATGTGAGGGAGTTCTGAGGATAGAGATGTGAGGGAGTTCTGAGGATACTGATGTGAGGGAGTTCTGAGGATAGAGATGTGAGGGAGTTCTGAGGACACTGATGTGAGGGAGTTCTGAGAACACTGATGTGAGGGAGTTCTGAGGACATTGATGTGAGGGAGTTCTGAGGATACTGATGTGAGGGGGTTTTGAGAACACTGATGTGAGGGAGTTCTGAGGATAGAGATGTGAGGGAGTTCTGAGGATACTGATGTGAGGGAGTTCTGAGGATAGAGATGTGAGGGAGTTCTGAGGACACTGATGTGAGGGAGTTCTGAGAACACTGATGTGAGGGAGTTCTGAGGACATTGATGTGAGGGAGTTCTGAGGACACTGATGTGAGGGAGTTCTGAGGATATTGATGTGAGGGGGTTCTGAGGATACTGATGTGAGGGGGTTCTGAGGACTCTGATGTGAGGGGGTTCTGAGGACACTGATGTGAGGGAGTTCTGAGGATACGGATGTGAGGGGGTTCTGAGGACACTGATGTGAGGGAGTTCTGAGGATACTGATGTGAGGGAGTTCTGAGGATACTCATGTGAGGGGGCTCTGAAGACACTGATGTGAGGGAGTTCTGAGGACACTGATGTGAGGGAGTTCTGAAGATACTGATGTGAGGGAGTTCTGAGGACACTGATGTGAGGGAGTTCTGAAGATACTGATGTGAGGGTGTTCTGAGGATACTGATGTGAGGGAGTTCTGAGGATACTGATGTGAGGGGGTTCTGAGGATACTGATGTGAGGGTGTTCTGAGGATACTGATGTGAGGGGTTTCTGAGGATACTGATGTGAGGGGTTTCTGAGGACACTGATGTGAGGGGTTTCTGAGGACACTGATGTGAGGGAGTTCTGAGGATACTGATGTGAGGGAGTTCTGAGGACACTGATGTGAGGGAGTTCTGAGGATACTGATGTGAGGGGTTTCTGAGGACACTGACGTGAGGGAGTTCTGAGGATACTGACGTGAGGGAATTTTGAGGATACTGATGTGAGGGGTTTCTGAGGATACTGATGTGAGGGAGTTCTGAGGATACTGATGTGAGGGGTTTCTGAGGACACTGACGTGAGGGAGTTCTGAGGATACTGGTGTGAGGGGTTTCTGAGGACACTGACGTGAGGGAGTTCTGAGGATACTGACGTGAGGGAGTTTTGAGGATACTGATGTGAGGGGTTTCTGAGGATACTGATGTGAGGGAGTTCTGAGGATACTGATGTGAGGGGTTTTTGAGGATACTGATGTGAGGGGTTTCCGAGGATACTGATGTGAGGGAGGTCAGAGAATACTGATGTGAAGGGTTTCTGAGGACACTGATGTGATGGAGTTCTGAGCATACTGATGTGAGGGGTTTTTGACGATACTGATGTGAGGGAGTTCTGAGGATACTGATGTGAGGGGGTTCTGAGGATATTGATGTGAGGGGGTTCTGAGGACACTGATGTGAGGGAGTTCTGAGGATAGTGATGTGAGGGAGTTCTGAGGATACCACTGAACATGAGAGGTGCAGTCGGCCGAGCTGCTTGTACTTTTAAGAAACTAGCTTTTGAAAAAAAGGTTTTATTTTAACAGAAAACAGAAAAAAACCCAATAACCACTGCTCATTGTATCCCACGTCTGTAAAATTATGATGTTGATGCTTTCATACAGACAGTAATAATATCTCCCTACAATGCCTTCCCCTTTTCAGCCAGTAAAGAGTGAGGAACTCTGGGAGGAGGCTTCCTATTACCAAAGAGGGGATAGAACTTTTAACATAATCTAATTAGTTGTATGGAGGACACATGGTTTGTAGAAGTCATTTGGGAAACGTATTCACCCAACCGAATCACCCAACAAATGGTTCTATGAGAGGACACATGGTTTGTAGAAGTCATTTGGGAAACTTAACCACCTAACCAAACAACCCAACAAATGGTTCTATGAGAGGACACATGGTTTGCAGAAGTCATTTGGGAGACTGAACCACCCAACAAATGATTCTATGAGAGGACACATGGTTAGTAGAAGTCATTTGGGAAACCTATCCACCCAACCGAACCACCCAACAAATGGTCCTATGAGAGGACACATGGTTTTTAGAAGTCATTTGGGAAACCAAACCTCCCAAAAAAAACAGAAATTCAGATTTGGACATCTGCTTAAATTAAATTTGGTTTGAACTTAATGCTATGTGAGTTTTGGGATCAACTCTAGTGTCTACTCCTCACCATGAAATATTAATAAGTGGATACAAAAGATATCAAGAGGAGTAACACAAAAGTACAAGGCTGTAGCCCAAGTGGTTGTAGACACGTTGACTCTTCTTTGTTGCATATTTTTTATTCTACCAAAAAAAATATAAATTATTCCTTACAGCCAACAAATGTTATCATTGGTTAAGACTATTTTCTTGCATTGATTGATAGTCATCAGCAAATGAAAGCCATTTTCTTGAATACCTTGACCATTCAAGCCCCAACCTAATAGGCCATCCATGACATTAGGGCTCAGTGACATGGACCTCTATGACTAAACCCTGTGGGTGGGGTAAAATGCTTCAGGGGCATGGCCTGGGAGGAGCCTTGGCTGAGGCTGCTCTTCATTCCCTGATTCAGCACACAGGCTCCTTAGGAGTTTGGCATCTTCAAGTTATATTTTGCATAGCAAGCTAGGATGGGCAATTCAGAGAATTGCCGGAGAATAGTAGTTCACCGGAGGAGATCGGATAGGTGCTTGGGGTAGTGATCTAGGAAGCTAAACAGGTTTACAAAGAATGGCTATTTATATTTTGTGTTATATAAATAAAAAAGCTCATTCGAAAAGCAAATTAAACTTTACTTTTAATATGACAAATATCCGAGTCTGTATTATATAACGTGTTATAGAGGAATGTAAAAAAAATCAGAAGTGTTTTTTGGCTATTTTGGGTGTACAAATTATTACTGAAAATCTCATAAGTATATTTAAACCCAAGAACAAAAATGGAATATTTTGCAGCTCACCAGTCTTGATGGCTGCATTAGTTTTCTCTTTTCAGACTTCCTGTCCTAGGGTGAGAGTGCTAACTTACTGTATGTATAGTTATGAAGTGTTGCCACCGTAAGACAGGAGGTGTGTTAGGACTACAGAACACGTCCTCTCTCCTCTTTTCCATAACATAGGGGCTCACATAAAGAGCTGGGAATAATGTAGTAGATAACAATCTACAGAGACGGGGAACACAGGGTGTTATCAGCTCGGAAGATTTCTTGCAGGATCAAAGGGTATTTTCGGCATTTATCCAAAAGATACACTGCTCAAAAAAATTAAAGGAACATTTTGAAAACACATCAGATCTCAATGGGAAAAAATCTCCTGCTGGATCTCTATACTGATATGGATGGGTAATGTCTTAGGAATATAAGGACGCCCCATCGTTTGATGAAAATGATCGACCTACAGAGGACTGAATTCAAAGACACCCTGAAAATCAAAGTGAAAAAATGATGCAGAAGGCGAGTCGATTTTGCTGAAATTTCATTGCAGCAACTCAGAATGGTCCTCAGTAGTTTGTATGGCCCTCACGTGCTTGTATGCATGCCTGACAACGTCGGGGGAGGCTCCTAATGAGACCACGAATGGTGTCCTGGGGGATTTCCTCCCAGATCTGGACCAGGGCATCACTGAGCTCCTGGACAGTCTGAGGTGAAACCTGGTGGCGTTGGATGGACCAAAACATGACATCCCAGAGGTGTTCTATTGGCTTTAGGTCAGGCGAGTGTGGGATCCATTCAATGGTATCAATTCTTTCATCCTGCAGGAGCTACCTGCATACTCTTGCCCACATGAGGCCGGGCATTGTCGTGCACCAGGAGGAACCCAGGACTCTCTGCACCATTGTAGGTATCATCCCGATACCTAATGGCAGTCAGGGTGCCATTGTCTAGCCTGTATATATCTGTGCATCCCTCCATGGATATGCCTCCCCAGACCATCACTGACCCACCACCACAATGGTCATGCTGAACAATGTTACAGGCAGCAGAACGTTCTCCACGGCTTCTCCAGACCCTTTCACGTCTGTCACATGTGCTCAGGGTGAACCTGCTTTCATCTGTGAAAAGCACAGGGTGCCAGTGGTGGACCTGCCAATTCTGGTGTTCAATGACAAATGCCAATCGAACTCTATGGTGCCGGACAGTGACCACAGGGCCCACTAGAGGACGTCAGGCCCTCAGGCCACCCTCATGAAGTCTGTTTCTGATTGTTTGGTCAGAGACATTCACACCAGTGGCCTGCTGGAGGTCATTTTGTAGGGCTCTGGCAGTGTTCATCCTGTTCCTCCTTGCACAAAGGAGCAGATACCGGTCCTGCTGATGGGTTAAGGACCTTCTACGGCCTGTCCAGCTCTCCTAGAGTAACTGCCTGTCTCCTGGAATCTTCTTCATGCTCTTGAGACTGTGCTGGGAAACACAGCAAACCTTCTGGCAATGCCACATATTGATGGACCATCCTGGATGAGTTGGACTGCCTGTGCAGCCTCTGTAGGGTCCAGGTATGGCCTCATGCTACCAGTAGTGACACTGACCCTAGCCAAATGCAAAACTAGTGAAAAACAGAAAAGATGAGTAGGGAAAACAATGTCAGTGGCCTCCACCTGTAAACCATTCCTGTTTTGGGGGTCATTTCCTTGTTGCCCATCTAGTGCACCTGTTGGTAATTTTATTAACACCAAAGCAGCTGAAACTGGTTAACAACCCCCTCTGCTACTTACCTGACCAGATCAATATCCCAGGAGTTTCATTGACTTGATGCTAGACTCTGATTAATAAGTGTTCCTTTACTTTTTCTGAGCAGTTCATAATATACAATTTTTTTTCCTGCACATGTGGGAAGCTGTACATGTACTGTAATTGATTTAATTACATGAAATGAATCCTCCAAGGAAACCCTGTGGCCTGATTGTAGCGATTCCCTTAAGTGATCTCCCTTCCTCTTATAAAAGTGAGAGATCACAAGCAACTCACTCTGCTGTATTGTGCTATGAACATTGAACGACAACGGAAGGGAAGCAGGACTATGACAACCCCACATACGTCAGTTCTATTGGCACTGACTTCTGCTAAATTGTTGTGTGACCTCCATGGTCCTGTCTGGAGGAGCATTACTGCAATCTGTCTATGACGACCCAGCTCCTCTGAGTGTTCATATACCTTTGCAGAATTGAGTATCCTAGTAAGTACGTAGCTACACCTCCAACATAAAAGTAGGACTTTTTTTTTTGCATTTTTTTCTTTTTATGGCTATAGACTGAAGATTCATGTGATACTTAAAGTGGTAGTACACCCAAAAAGGAAATTGTAATATATCGCAGCTTACCAATCCTTAAATGTGATGGCTGCATTGGTTTTTTTGGTTTTTTTTAAATGACCACTGTTCAAGGGTGCCCCCATTGCTAGTGGAGACCCCCTAGCATAACTGCCTGTCTCCTGGAAGACCCCCAAAACAGGAATGGTTTTACAGGTGGAGGCCACTGACATTGTTTCCCCTACTCCTCGTTTCTGACTGTTTTTCACTAGTTTTGCATTTGGCTAGGGTCAGTGTCACTACTGGTAGCATGAGGCCACACCTGGACCCTACAGAGTTTGCACAGGCAGTCCAACTCCTCCAGGATGGCACATCAATACATGCCATTGCCAGAAGGTTTGCTGTGTCTCCCAGCACAGTCTCAAGAGCATGGAGGAGATTCCAGGAGACAGGCAGTTACTCTAGGGGGTCTCTACTAGCAATGGGGGCACCCTTGGACAGTGGGAGTGTTAAACTAGCGGACGTATGGAGTTGGCTAACAAATCGAAGCTGAACTCCACTTAACACTTATTAGGCAGTTTCAGCAACAGTTTGTTTTCCTTTTAGGATACATGTTTTTTCATAAATAAATAAAGCTGATCCTTGTATGCATCACTGTCAGTTGTAAATGGTTTATCTCAGCCCTCTAACTGCCACGTTGTCTGGACAGCGTGGTCTGTTAATCACTTGCCGACCGCACTATATCTGAAAGACGGTTACAGCCAGGGGCAGACTGACCGTTTGGGCATTCGGGCACTGCCCGGGGGCCCAGGGTCAGTAGGGGGCCCTATGAGATGCCCCTAGTACCTTTAATAGGCTTTTTTGGGTGTGGTTTGAGTGTGGGTGAGGACACAGGGGCCCCATGATCCCCTATTGCCCGGGGGCCCCATGTGTTGTCAGTTCACCCCTGGCTACAGTGCAGTTGGCTAGTTCTGGGAGGGCGCCCAAGGACGTCTTCCCAGAACCTCACACATCGGGTGCGCTCTGTGACTGCTGTGTCCTCTGGACGCAGCTGATCATAGATCTGGGTAAAGAGCCAATCACAGCAGCCCTTTACCATGTGATCAGCTGTGTCCAATCAAAGCTGAGCACATGTAAACAAATTTGCCAGTTATCGGCAGTCCTTTCCTCACCCGCTGTGTCTACATGAGGAAAGGAAAGCCGATAACTGGCAAGGCTCTCAGTATGTTGTTTACACTGATTATCAGTGCCATGATTATCAATGCAGCCCCATCAGTGCAAATCATTGCAGCTTATCAGTGCCCATCAGTGTCACCTCATCAGGGCTCATCGGTGCTGATTCATCACTGCCTCTCAATGCCCATCAGTGCCGACTCATCAGTGCAGCCTCATCAGTGGCCATCAGTGCAGCTTATCAGTGCCCATCAGTGACGACCCATCAGTGTGTCCTCATCCGTGGCCATCAATGCAGCCTATCAGTGCCCATCAGTTTCGCATACCTGTTCCCATCATTGTCACCTCATCAGGGCCCATCGGTGCTGATTCATCACTGCCTCTCAATGCCCATCAGTGGTGACTCATCAGTGCATCCTCATCCGTGGCCATCAATGCAGCCTATCAGTGCCCATCAGTTTCGCATACCTGTTCCCATCATTGTCACCTCATCAGGGCACATCAGTGCTGATTCATCAGTGCCTCTCAGTGCCCATTAGTGCCGTCTCATCAGTGCAGCTTCATCAGTGCCCATCAGTGCCGCATATCTGTTCCCATCATTGTCACCTCATCAGGGCCCATCGGTGCTGATTCATCACTGCCTCTCAATGCCCATCAGTGATGACTCATCAGTGCATCCTCATCCGTGGCCATCAATGCAGCCTATCAGTGCCCATCAGTTCCGCATATCTGTTCCCGTCATTGTCACCTCATCAGGGCCCATCAGTGCTGATTCATCAGTGCCTCTCAGTGCCCATTAGTGCCGTCTCATCAGTGCAGCCTCATCAGTGGCCATCAGAGCAGCCTCATCAGTGGACATCAGTGCTGACTCATCAGTGCATCCTCATCAGTGGCCATCAATGCAGCCTATCAGTGCCCATGAGTTCCGCACAGGGGCGGACTGACAACTCATGGTTCCCCCGGGCAATAGGGGATCATGGGGCCCCTGTGTCCTTGCCCACACTCAAAGTACACCCAAAAAAGCCTATAAAAAGGTACCAGGGGCATTTCATGGGGCCCCCTACTGACCCTGGGCCCTCGGGCGGTGCCCAAGTGCTCGAATGGTCAGTCCGCCCCTGGTTCCGCATATCTGTTCCCATCATTGTCACCTCATCAGGGCCTATCAGTGCTGATTCATAAGTGCCTCTCAGTGCCTATTAGTGCCGACTCATCAGTGCAGCCTCATCAGTGGTCATCAGTGCAGCCTATCAGTGGCCATCAGTGCAGCATCATCAGCTTACAACAGTGATTAAGAAAAATTATTTATTTGCAAAATTTTATACCAGAAACTAAGAAATTTTTTTTTTTATAATTCTCAGTTTTCTTTTGTATGTTTAGCAGAAAAACACAACAACCCCAGTGCTGATTAAATACACCCAATGAAAGCCCTATCTGTTTAAAAAAAATTGTAAAAATCTCATATGGATACTGTGTTGCATTACCGCGCAATTGTCATTCAAAGTGCGACAGCGCTGAAAGCTGGAAATTGGCCTGGGCAGGAAGGGGGGGAAGTGTCCGATATTGAAGTGGTTAAAGGAAGCTCAAAAATAACAGACTTACTGGCTTGATCACCAGGTGAAAATGCAGGAGAAAAAAGGAATACTAATGAACAGGGGCGGACTGACAACTCCTGGGGCCCCTGGGCAGTAGGGGATTGTGGGGCCCCTGTGTCCTTGCCCAAACTCAAAAAAGCCTATGAAAAAGGTACCAGGGGCATCTCATGGGGCCCCCTACTGACTCCGGGCCCTCGGGCAGTGCCCGAGTTTCCAAATGGTCAGTCCGCCCTTGCTAATGAAGACACAACACCTGAGAATTGGTAAGCTGCAATGTAATACATTTTTGCTATTGGTTCTAATTTTACCAAGCAACCTATCAATGTGGATGTCACGCCACTCCCTCAATCTCAATCTATTCAAAACTGAGCGCTTAATATTTCCTCCCCCTCATGCCTCTTCCCCTGACTTCTCTGTCAAGATCGATGGCACAATTATCAACCGGTCCCCACATTCCAGGGTGCTCGGTGGAATCCTGGACTTTGAACTCTCTTTTTGACTCCAAATCCAGTCACTGTCCAAATCTTGCCTCCTCAATCTCCACAACATCTCCAATATACACAGCGGAACACCGATCGCTGTATGGGACCTCTGTGTGAGGTCCCGATCATGTGATCACCGATTGGCCAATCAGTGATCACACGAAGAGTAGTAAGCAAGAGTCACTTCTGACATCATTGCTTACTACGTGTGAAATCTGTGAATGATCACAGAGGTCACATGGTACAGGGCTATTCACAACAGCTTTGTACCATGTGACAAGCTGTAACCAATCACAGCTCTCACAGTATTTCTCAATGGCTGCAAGAATGCAGCCAGAGAGAAGGAGAAATGATTGCTTTTACAGCCTTTATGGGTGTAAAAGCAATCAGTGTAATAAAAAAAAAAATCTTCATCACCCCCCACAAGTAGTACAGTGCCACTATGGTGGTACTGTACTGCTAGGGTGACAGTATGTAAAAAATACAAAACAAACAAAAAATATAAATAATAATATATAAATATAAAATAAAAATGTAAACAAAATTGGTTATTTTTTTTTACTAAAAAGATAACCGAATACATTTTGGCCAAGATTTATGAAGAAAGATTATTTATTTGCAAAATTTTATAAGAAAAACACTTTTTTTCAAAATTTTGGGACTTTTTCATTTATATAGCAAACAAAAAATAAAAATCCCAGCGGTGAATAAATACCACCAAAATAAAGTTTTATCTGTCTCAAAAAAATGCTAAAAAATTCATATGGGTACAGTGTTGCATGACCGCGAAATTGTCATTCAAAGTGTGACAGTGCTGAAAGCTGAAAATTGGCCTGAGCAGCAATGGGGTGAAATTGTCCGGACATGAAATGGTTAATTTCACATTTTTTTTTTATATAATTCCCCAATTAAACATGACCAGCAGTCACCTCCTAAGCACATTTTCAGGTGAAATCAGTAGCCCACATACCCACCTTTCCCACCATTGTGCTTTTTTTTTTTTAATTAAAAAAGACCTCCAAAGCAGTTTTTCTTACAACATGATGAGTCAGTTGCCACCACTGCCATCTTCTCCCAGTCTTCTTCTGGGTCCAAAGTCTACAGTCTGAGGTCAGACTTCTCTTTCTGCTGGCCATGGATGCTGTGCTGCTCAGTGTCCAACTGATAAAAAATGATAGAAGCCAGGGAAAAAGATTTTTAAAAACTTTTAAACCTATTTTTTTTTAACACTGGAGTTTAGTTCCACTTTATGAACTGACTCCATTTTTACACTGCTCAAGTCTTACCATTTATCATGAAAATATTGTATGGATGATGTAGAAGTACAGATGCAATATTGTGTTCTGAAAGTTGACTTCTTTGTGTCAATTCTTTGGATAAAGTCTATGAATACCTTGGATATACAGTATCTCCCAGACGTGAGTCAACCCCTCACATTTTTGTAAATATTTGATTCTCTCTTTTCATTATTATTATATTATTATTATTATACAGTATTTATAAAGCGCCAATAGTTCGCTCAGCTCTGTACATTACAAAGGGGACAGAACATGTGACAGAACAATACCAATACAATGCAAAACATGAAGGGATTGAGGGCCCTGCTCTTTCGAGCTTACAATCTAGGAGGGAGGGGATGGTGGTACAGGAGGAGATAGCTGTGGGGGATGGAGTGGTAAGAAGAGTGGAGAAGGTCGGCAAGTTAGCAGGGGGTGGGGTAGGCTTCCCTGAAGAGATGGGTTTTCAGGGTGTGCCTAAAGGAGAGGAGAGTAGGTGATAATCTGATGGGTTGGGGCAGGGAGCTCCAGAGGATGGGTGACACCCTGGAGAAGTCCTGGAGACAGGCATGGGAGGAGACCAGGGAACTAGAGAGAAGGAGGTCTTGTGAGGAGCGGAGTGTGCGTGTTGGGCGGTACTTGGATATTAGCTCAGTAATGTAGTTCGGGGCAGT